>NC_056746.1:213446626-213539126 GCF_019279795.1 Protopterus annectens | reverse complement strand
AGGAAATTATTCACAAGGTATATTCAGGAACAACAATTGTTTCAGATTGTAAAAAAAAAAACTGCCATGGGACAGAACATACTAGATATTGTTTGTGTTCCCAAAGAAATTACTGTAACTTCAAGTCAGGTTTTAGTACCATTGATGTGCAGTGATCATGGGGTTATAAAGGTTAATTTGTTGCTAGATAATTCTGACAAACTGAAATCTAAGTCAATACACATAAGGTTAATTACAGATTATATATGGAAGCAAAACAGTCACTATGTAAAACGAACTGGAGTGAGGTGTTCAGTGAAAAAACTGCAGATGGAATGTGGAAAGTTTTGAAAGAGAAACTGATTGCAAAAAATCAAAAAAAAAGTTTAATATCAGGATCTAGGCAAACAACCATCAGACAAATATATTTCCATAAGAACAAGATGATTAAGGTGTGACACAAAAACTATAAGAAATGGAAGAAAGGTCAAACTACAACTTTGAAAACTGAAATAAACAAACTGGACAAACAGATTAAGCATAGTGTGAGACAAGATCAAGAAAAATTTGAAGAACATTTATATAAAAATATTAAGCATAACAGAAAACCTTTTTAGAGATACATAAGATGTGGAAGGAGTAAAGACACACAAGTTGATAAACTGTGTGCAGATTCTAAAATTTATTCTCAGACACAACAGATTATAAATATATTTACAAAGTCTTATGTAAAATAGTTTGGCTCCACAAAAGGGGTTTTAAGTTGTCCTAGTGACAACCAGTTAACCCCAGATACTGGAATCAAATTAGATTATATTGAAAAAGAGCTGCGCAAACTGGATCCAAACAAAGCACAGGGGGGAGACGGAATTAGTAGCAATGACCTGAGAACACTTCAGCAAGAACTTACAGTACCATTATATTTATTATTCACTAGGTCATATAAATATGGGGAGATTCCTCAAGACTGGAGACATGCGCTTATTAAACCTGTTTTTAAGGGAAAGGGCAGTAGGAGAACCCCAGAGTCTTATAGACCCTTAAGTCTACTTTCACGTTGTGGAAAAATAATGGAGTAGGTAATATTGGATACGGTATTGCCAGAAATGGATAGGTTGGGACTTGAAACCATATATCAGCATGCATATGCTGAAAACAGATCTATTACCACCTGTGACATGATGTTCTATAACAATATAATAACAGTTTTGAATGAAAAATTGTGCTGTGATATAATTCATATAGATTTAACTTCAGCATTTGACAGGATCATACACATAACACTGATTAATAAATTAGTACAACTAGGTATTGATGTACTCTTGATAAGTTGGATAGCTGCATGGCTTACAAATAGGACATGGCAAGTATCATACAGCAACTGGACAGCCAAAATCCTTGGTTACAGTCAGGGTGTCCCACAGGACTCTGTCCTAGGCCCTTACTTGTTTAGATTGTGTCTTTCAGATCTAATTTGTTCATCTGAGGTGTTCTACAATCTATATGCAGATGACCTGAAATTGGGTAAACTCATTACATGTCTTACAGATAATGCATGTCTGCAAAATAACTTGACTAAATTGACCTTTTGGGCACAGCAGAATAATATGCTGATAAATACATCAAAAACTAAGCATAGATTTGGTAGGCATAAATTGAAAGGTGAATATTTACTACAGCATACAGTAATTGAAACTGTAGACTTATTTAAGGACCTGGGTATATGGGTAGATTCGGCTATGAGTTTTTCTAATCATATCATCCAAACTGGTTAAATATAGTTATAGAGCTATCGGTTGTATAAGAAGATTTATAAAGTCTAGGAAATCAAAAATAATGAAGTCATTGTTTGTTAGTTACATTAGACCCAAACTTGAGTATGGAATAAAAATATGGAAACCTTATAAGAAAACAAGCATGAGTAAACTGAAAAGAGTACAATGGGAATATACCAAGGGTATCCATGGATGTGAAAATTTAAGTTATTATATAAGTCTAAAATATCTGAACTTGTACAGTGTCTCTTACAGATATCTAAGAGGATATCTTATTCAGGTATACAGGGCATTTAATGACAACTACCTCTGGGAATGTTTGGGGGCTAACAAAAAGTACTAGGGAATCATCAGACAACGTATGTAGAAGATTCTATAAGAATGAGAAGTGTACTAACTCAGAGTAGCTGATGCATGGAACAGACTATCAAATTACATTAAAGCAAGTACTAGCTTAGATATTTTTAAGAACAACCGGGATACTTATTATGGGAACAATTGTTTTGGTATATTGGCGAGCTAGAAGGGCATTCATGCCCGTGCTTGAAATATTTGTATGCATGTATGTGAAAGTTGGTGCAATTATAGTCAAAAACTATAATGTGCAAATCATTGCTTTGCATGTTAGGTTTACATGTCCTTGCATTACAATATGAACAGTTTACATATATGTGTATCCATCTCAGCTGTGACTATTCCTTTAGGGTTTTTGTCATGCCCTGCACCCCATTCTCCCCTCCCCTGGTAACTAGTGGTAATATGCCATGCAGTGAGGAATGTTGTGGTGTATCATGCAGTATCTACAGCAGCTCAGCCACATACACCCACCCACCACCAGGGCTGTACTTTCTGATGCATGATGTTCCAATTCTCCACCAGAGATCATCAAAAGAGACATCCACAGCCCACCCACCCTCCTAAGATGGTAATGCCCCTCCATCCCTGCCACTCTACCATTCAATTGTTGTAATTAAACCCAGGTTCCTTGGGCTATAGCACAATGTTATCCCTCTTTGCCACCAGAGTGGCAATGAAAGTATATATAAAATGCTGCAACTCATTTTCTTTCTGGAAATTCTGAGGTGACTTGTTTTAACCTGCTACTTCTACTGCAGTCTTATTAACTTGAAGCACGACGTGATGTGAGTATGTGTGGCCTGCTGTTTTCTCATAACCAAATGTGCAAACATGACATAGTTACTTTCTTTGGTTACACTACTGATGTGTGATTTGTGTACTGCATCATGTTATCATTTTGTTTTTGTTTATACAATATCTGCTGTCATTTATATTACTTCTACTATATGATTTATGAACTGTATAATTTGTATCTACACCTACTGGCCTGGGTCGTAGTTGCAAAGGGTCTCTGGACAAGTTCAACTACCCAGTTAACAAATGGTAAGTAAATAAGTAATAAATTAGATGTTTAATTAACAAGGAACCCACTAAATGAGGCCTCAGTATCACTCACTCTAATTAAGGATAGTAATTTATTCCACAGGACTGAGGACAAACAGACGAAGGGTAGATGCCTCATGTTTTAAACCTGGATCACACAATACCTTGCAGCTCCTCACCTGATGACCTTAGGGAGTGAACAGGAACATAAAATGCATCAGTAGTTCTTTAGCAAATTAGGCAAATAGGAAATTAATGAAGAACTGATCCTTATAATGGAATTCTTCTTTACCTCAAAATAGTGTCATAATGTAGAATCCAGTAAAACTGAAACCACTAACCTCTAATCAACACGACCAAAAGCCACAAATACATAAAAATTAGAAGAGAAACAGTGTTTTTTTCAGTGACAGATCTCCTCATCAGCCCCACTTACTTACCTATACTGACTGTATTGTAGTAAACCACACCCTTAGGAAAATGTCTTATAATTGTCACACCTACTTCGCACCCACCTCCACTATATTTGAGGCACTTTACAAAAAAGTACATGAGAGCTACAACTCTAGTTATCACTCTTGAGCCCTAAAAATTGAACTTCAATGAAAAAGAATAAAAAAATCATTAACATTCAGTCCATTAATGGTAAAAAAACACACCAACAGATAAAAGCATATAAAACCACAAAACGTGTGACTTTCAGTTAAGTGACATCTCAATATTCCTTTATCACTTTTAGATATTTCAGTCTAGTTCAACTCACCCAAACAATTGAGTTTACCCAATATTGAAGGTCCTTATGAGATGATATTACTACAACAGAGATGATTATGAGCCCCTGATAATAACTAGTTTGTTATGTCTTTGAGAAATGGCTTTCAAGAAATTCACCTTTAGTGCAAAATCTGTTTCAAGAATACATGACAAACTGTTTTTACATTAGCCTTCTGCTGGAGTAGAGGGATGAAGGCCTAACTATGACCCAGGTGACTCGGGTTTCAGTAGTGGCATGGAAGGATGGTTGTTCCTACCCCAGGATGGTTGTTTGACTGGCTGCTCTGATGCTCTGGTAAAGTGTGGCAGAGGTCACATGTAGTAGTAAAAACAGTGGCCAGTTGGAGAGATATGATCTGTGGCCATCAAAACTGGGGATGGTAGCTTCTGTACTTGCATGTGAAGGAGGGTGCATATGTGGAAGTAGGCAACCTTCATGGTGCAGTGGGTGGGCATGTCACTACCACTTACCTAATCACCTTTGTTATTTGTGCAGATGATGGCAGTTCTTTGAAGCAGACCCCTCCCTGAGCAGATCTAGAATAAACTACATTATTGGGGAACCATGGACAGGATGCTCCATATGAGTGCTTTCTTTTGGTTACCATGAGTACATAAGAAAAGGGAATTCATTTTTTTTTCGATATAGAGAGAGAGAGAGAGAGAAAGAGAAATAACCTATTCTAAATGTTTCATTATTATATGCAGCTACAAGCTATTCAACTACCTCTGGATGGTGTGGGTATGTAACTCTCAACCTACAAGCATTGAAAATAGGAACAAAGATGCTTGGAAACTAGGTACATCTTGCTAAAATTCGGGACACCCAATTAGCATAACATTTGAATACCAAAACCACATTTGAATACCAAAACCACTTCCTGCTTCCAGAAGGAATGTTGGATACTACTCAGAAACGTGTGTTTACAAAAATTTTAGAAAAATATAATCACTTGAGACAGTGTCAAATTTGTAGAATTTAATGAACTGTATTGCAAAATTCTACTACACAAGGTAATTTGTTTTTGCTTCAGAGAAAGAAAGATGTAAGATATGCCCTCTTTCTTTAAATTTCTATTGCCACTAGTATGTTGGTTCATAGGTTCATAGGTGTGTACCAGGGTAATGGCCCTGGAGCCTTTACAAACCTAGCCAATAGGATTATCCTGGCATCGTGCCACCCGACCTTAGTTCCCAGTGCCTCTGTGAAGAAGAACCACTGGACTGATCATCACGGGGAATTTCCTATTTCCCATCCACTCATCAAGATTTCTCTTGAAGAGGGCCAGTAAGGTGCTCTGTTTGACAAGTATGGGGAAGCTGTTCCATAGCATGGGCAGTCTCTGGGTTATGAACCTGTCCCTCCAGCACATTCTGTTGATTGTGGCAATGAGGTTGAGGTCTCTGGAGCATGTGGTGTGGAGGGATTGGGATTTCTTTAGATGTAGCATTTCTAACAGAGCTGGGTCAGACATGACTTTGTAAGTCAAGCAGAGATCGCCTCTAAGTAGGTGATATGAGACAGAGAATAGTTGGAGTTTTCTGAGTCTGTCCATATAGGACAAATGTTTAAGGCCTAGAATCCTCTTTATGAGGTACTTTTGTAGCGTCTCCAGTAGTTGCAGGTGTCTAGTGAGGTACATGCCAAATGGGGCATTGTACCCGATGATTGGCCTAATGAGAGAAGAGTAGAGGGAGACAGTGACCTCTTTCTTCCTGTATGCAAAACCCTTAGTAATGAGATGTGCCACATAGAAGGACTTTCTGACCACAGTGGCAATGTGGTGGTCAAAAGAAAGATCGCTGTCAACCTGTGTTACCAGGTCTCTTATAATACCTTCTGTGTTCAGTGGACTACCATCGATGTGGTAATTCATGGGAACTGGGTTTTTCCCAAAGGGAATGATAACACATTTTTTGGCATTGAGCTTAAGGCCATGGTTCTGACACCAGTCGTTGGTCTCAGTGAGGTCTTTCTGTAGGATGTCAACATCACTTGGGGAGTTAATAATAGCTCCCAACTTGCAATCATCTGCGAACCTTGTCAGCCAGATTCCCTTTGTGTTGGCCTGGACTTTAGAGAAGTTGGAGAGACATGATCTGTGGCCATCAAAACTGGGGATGGTAGCTCCTGTACTTGCATGTGAAGGAGGGTGCATATGTGGAAGTAGGCAGCCTTCATGGTGCAGTGGGTGGGCATGTCACTACCACTTACCTAATCACCTTTGTTACCTGTGCAGATGATGGCAGTTCCTTGAAGCAGACCCCTCCCTGAGCAGATCTAGAATAAACTACACTAGTGGGGAACCATGGCCAGGATGCTATTATGGAGACCCGATGGTTATAGGATAGGAGGCAAAAAGACACAGTTAAATAAAAAACTTAAGAAACAAAAGTTGTGATTATCATATTTCCACTATTCTAACAAAACCTAAGCAGAAGAAGACTTTCTCAGCATTTGTGCATGTTCGTTATTATGATTAATAACTTATATATGAAACATTGTTTTATGGATATCGATGTCTAGAGTCATAGACAAAGTAAATCAGAATGCTACAATTAACTGATAAAAAGACTACTACCACATATTTGATTACTGCTCGTATTTTTCTCAGCTCCTTTATATTGCATCTCCATATGAGTGCTTTCTTTTGGTTACCGTGAGTACATAAGAAAAGGGAATTCATTTTTATATATATATATATATAGAGAGAGAGAGAGAGAGACAGAGAGAGATAAATAACCTATTGTAAATGTTTCATTATTATATGCAGATACAAGCTATTCAACTGCCTTTGGATGGTGTGGGTATGTAACTCTCAACCTACAAGCATTGAAAATAGGAACAAAGATGCTTGGAAACTAGGTACATCTTGCTAAAACTCGGGACATCCAATTAGCATAACATTTGAATACCAAAACCACATTTGAATACCAAAACCACTTCCTGCTTCCTGAAGGAATGTTGGATACTACTCAGAAATGTGTGTTTAAAAAAAGAGCATGACAAAAATTTTTGAAAAATATAATCACTTGACACAGTGTAAAATTTGTAGACTTTAATGAACTGTATTGCAAAATTCTACTATACAAGGTAATTTGTTTTTGCTTCAGAGAAAGGGAGATGTAAGATATGCCCTCTTTCTTTAAATTTCTATTGCCACTAGTATGTTGGTTCATAGGTGTGTACTAGGCTAATGGCCCTGGAGCCTTTACAAGCCTAGCCAATAGGATTACCCTGGCATGGTGTCACCCGACCTTAGTTCTCAGTGCCTCTGTGAAGTAGAACCACTGGACTGATCCCTGCGGTGAATTTTCTATTTCCCATCCACTCATCAAGATTTCTCTTGAAGAAGGCCAGTGAGGTGCACTGTTTGACATGTATGGGAAGTCTATTCCATAGCATGGGCAGTCTCTGGGTTATGAACTTGTCTCTCCAGCACGTTCTGTTGATTGTGGTAATGAGGTTGAGGTCTCTGGAGCGTGTGGTGTGGAGGGATTGCGATTTCTTTAGATGTAGCATTTCTAACAGAGCTGGGTCAGACATGACTTTGTAAGTCAAGCAGAGATTGCCTCTAAGTAGGTGATATGAGACAGAGAATAGTTGGAGTTTTCTGAGTCTGTCCATATAGGACAAGTGTTTAAGGCCTAGAATCCTCTTTATGTGGTACTTTTGTAGCCTCTCCAGTAGTTGCAGGTGTCTAGTGAGGTACATGCCAAATGGGGCATTGTACCCGATGATTGGCCTAATGAGAGAAGAGTAGAGGGAGACAGTGACCTCTTTCTTCCTGTATGCAAAACCCTTAGTAATGAGATGTGCCACATAGAAGGACTTTCTGACCACAGTGGCAATGTGGTGGTCAAAAGAAAGATCGCTGTCAACCTGTGTTACCAGGTCTCTTATAATGCCTTCTGTGTTCAGTGGACTACCATCGATGTGGTAATTCATGGGAACCGGGTTTTTCCCAAAGGGAATGATAACACATTTTTTGGCATTGAGCTTAAGGCCATGGTTCTGACACCAGTCGTTGGTCTCAGTGAGGTCTTTCTGTAGGATGTCAACATCACTTGGGGAGTTAATAATAGCTCCCAACTTGCAATCATCTGCGAACCTTGTCAGCCAGATTCCCTTCGTGTTGGCCTGGACTTTAGAGAAGTTGGAGAGACATGATCTGTGGCCATCAAAACTGGGGATGGTAGCTCCTGTACTTGCATGTGAAGGAGGGTGCATATGTGGAACTAGGCAGCCTTCATGGTGCAGTGTGTGGGCATGTCACTACCACTTACCTAATCACCTTTGTTACCTGTGCAGATGATGGCAGTTCCTTGAAGCAGACCCCTCCCTGAGCAGATCTAGAATAAACTACACTAGTGGGGAACCATGGCCAGGATGCTATTATGGAGGCCCGATGGTTATAGGATAGGAGGCAAAAAGACACATTTAAATAAAAAAATAAAGAAACAAAAGTTGTGATTATCATATTTCCACTATTCTAACAAAACCTAAGCAGAAGAAGACTTTCTCAGCATTTGCGCATGTTTGTTATTATGATTAATAACTTATATATGAAACATTGTTTTATGGATATCGATGTCTAGAGTCATAGACAAAGTAAATCAGAATGCTACAATTAACTGATAAAAAGACTACTACCACATATTTGATTACTGCTCGTATTTTTCTCAGCTCCTTTATATTGCATCTCCATATGAGTGCTTTCTTTTGGTTACCGTGAGTACATAAGAAAAGGGAATTCATTTTTTTTTCTTATATATATATATATATATATAGAGAGAGAGAGAGAGAGAGAGAGATAACTAACCTTTTGTAAATGTTTCATTATTATATGCAGCTACAAGCTATTCAACTGCCTTTGGATGGTGTGGGTATGTAACTCTCAACCTACAAGCATTGAAAATAGGAACAAAGATGCTTGGAAACTAGGTACATCTTGCTAAAACTCGGGACATCCAATTAGCATAACATTTGAATACCAAAACCACATTTGAATACCAAAACCTCTTCCTGCTTCCTGAAGGAATGTTGGATGATCCTCAGAAACGTGTGTTTAAAAAAAGAGCATGACAAAAATTTTAGAAAAATATAATCACATGACACAGTGTAAAATTTGTAGACTTTAATGAACTGTATTGCAAAATTCTACTATACAAGGTAATTTGTTTTTGCTTCAGAGAAAGGGAGATGTAAGATATGCCCTCTTTCTTTAAATTTCTATTGCCACTAGTATGTTGGTTCATAGGTTCATAGGTGTGTACTAGGCTAATGGCCCTGGAGCCTTTACAAGCCTAGCCAATAGGATTACCCTGGCATGGTGTCACCCAACCTTAGTTCTCAGTGCCTCTGTGAAGTAGAACCACTGGACTGATCCCTGCGGTGAATTTTCTATTTCCCATCCACTCATCAAGATTTCTCTTGAAGAGGGCCAGTGAGGTGCTCTGTTTGACATGTATGGGAAGTCTATTCCATAGCATGGGCAGTCTCTGGGTTATGAACTTGTCTCTCCAGCACGTTCTGTTGATTGTGGTAATGAGGTTGAGGTCTCTGGAGCGTGTGGTGTGGAGGGATTGGGATTTCTTTAGATGTAGCATTTCTAACAGAGCTGGGTCAGACATGGCTTTGTAAGTCAAGCAGAGATCGCCTCTAAGTAGATGATATGAGACAGAGAATAGTTGGAGTTTTCTGAGTCTGTCCATATAGGACAAGTGTTTAAGGCCTAGAATCCTCTTTATGAGGTACTTTTGTGGCCTCTCCAGTAGTTGCAGGTGTCTAGTGAGGTACATGCCAAATGGGGCATTGTACTCGATGATTGGCCTAATGAGAGAAGAGGTGAGGGAGACAGTGACCTCTTTCTTCCTGGATGCAAAACCCTTAGCAATGAGATGTGCCACATAGAAGGACTTTCTGACCACAGTGGCAATGTGGTGGTCGAAAGAAAGATCGCTGTCAACCTGTGTTCCCAGGTGTCTTATAATGCCTTCTGTGTTCAGTGGACTACCATTGATGTGGTAATTCATGGGAACTGGGTTTTTCCCAAAGGGAATGATAACACATTTTTTGGCATTGAGCTTAAGGCCATGGTTCTGACATCAGTCGTTGGTCTCAGTGAGGTCTTTCTGTAGGATGTCAACATCACTTGAGGAGTTAATAATAGCTCCCAACTTGCAATCATCTGCGAACTTTGTCAGCCAGATTCCCTTTGTGTTGGACTGGACTTTAGAGAAGTATATACCAAACAGGAGAGGACCCAGGACTGAACCCTGTGGGACTCCACTCGTGACTGGTCTGCAGTCTGACTTGGAATAAGCTACTTTCACACTGTGGGTTCTATCTGTGAGCCAGTTTGCAACCCACCTAGTGGTATAGGGGTTGATGCCTAGCCTACTGAGTTTTTCCTGATTCCTGAGTGGAGAATTGTATCAAAGGCCTTGGCCAGATCAAGGTAGGCTGTGTGAACCACCTTGCTTTCATCCACAGCTCTGGTGACTGAATCAAAGAAGTCGACCAAGTTTAGCAGGCATGATCTACCCTTCACAAAACCAAACTGTCTGGGATCCAGAGTTTGGAGATTCCCTATATCCTTGTTTATTAGGTCCATGGTGATGCATTCCATAGCTTTGCATATCAGACTCATTAGGCTAATGGGGTGATAGTTCCCAGGGTCTGTAGTCGTTCTTCCTTTGTGGAGTGGGATAACTGTAGCAGTGCGCCATTCGGTAGGGACAAAGCCTGAGGTGAGGCTGTAATTGAACAGGGAACACAGGTGAAGTGCTAGTTCACTCTGTATTTCATGTAGCACACAGCCAGGGATATTGTCAGGTCCCATAGGAGCTGTATTCTTGGCCTTGGACAATGCTGTTTTAACCTGTGCAGCAGTAATACTGGGTGCCTGGCAATCTACTGTTAATGTGATGGGTCCTTTGGGAGGGGAGAGAGGGGTAAAGTTGGCACTGAATCTGTCGGCCAGTATATTGGAAAAATCTGTTGGCTCAGTATAGGAGGTACCATTGTGCAGTAGCTCAGAGCAAATCTGGGAATTGCCATGGAGATTCTTTACATAACTATAGAAGGCCTTGTGGTTGTCTTTATTATCTGCTGGAATTCTGTTTTCATAGCTATCTTTAGAGGATCTGATGAGGGATCTCAACTTTTTGTTGAGGCTGCTAAGGGAGTTTTTCCAGTCTTGGGACTTCACCTTATTCCATATCAGTTTCCTCCTTCTGTTGTAGGGTTTGTTTATGGCAGGGGACCACCAGATTGGCTTTCAATTTTTGGAGCAGAGCATCTTGGTTCTATTGGGTATGGCGAGATCCATGCATTTGTGTACGTGTTCAAACAGTGCACTGATGTATGATTCGGCGGTCATGCAACTATTCTCCATTTGCATGGGTGCTGTGAAGTTAGCTACCTCTGTTTTTAGGAGCCCAAAATTAGCTTTGGAGAAGTTTTTCATGGTGGTTACCTTTGAAGGGGGGGGGGGTGTGGATTTCCAAGATGACTAGTTTGTGGTTGGATTTAACCAGGGAGGAGTTGACTATTGGTGTAGAGCAATGGTCGCCCATGTTAGTAATGACCAGGTCAAGGATGTTGCTACCTCTAATGGGGGTAAGAATGAGCTCATCTAGGGCATTGGAATTAATGAATTCCAGGAAACATTGGGCAAGTGTATTGGTACATGAGGAGTTTTCCCAGTTAATGGAGGGGTAGTTGAAGTCACCCAGTATAAGAGTGTTAGGTTGGACCCTAATATTCTCCAGGGTGCTTAGGAACGTGGAGTGTGAGTCTTGGGACATGGTTGGGGACCTATAGCAGGCTATGGCCTGAATTGCTGTCTTACTCAATGTTAGCTGCACCTGAAGTATCTCTGATGCGTTATGTTGGGCTACCAGTCTGGAGGTGTGTGCATCCTTTATGAATATGGAAGCACCACCGGGGCCGAAAGGTGTGGAATGAGTTATAGCCTGGAAGTGCAGGGGTGCTTTCTGCTACCTTGAACCAGGTCTCTGTTACAGCACAAATATCGATGTTCTCCATTTTAAGGAGTGCTTCGAGTAAATGCATTTTGAAATTTAGACTTCTAGCATTGAACAGCATGACCCTCAGATTGTATTTGTTTGGTCCCTCAGAATGCAGTTTGTTCGGTCATGTACTATGGCTTTCTGTGTACTGAGCTTCAAAAATCACATGTGATGAGGGGGTTTAGAACATTGATAGGTAAATCAAACTTGAAAATTATGACATACCTCCAAAAATAAGGACATCCTATGCACTGGTAAATCTGGCCCGACAATAGGAATGTTCCTCTAAAGTAGGAATAGTCTGTGTGCCTAGGCATTATACTGTCATGGGCAGTTGTAGAGAGAAACTAGCTTTCCCATGCTAAGAATGTAGCATACCTATGGACAACATGCATATAGAAAAAAATCAGAGTTGAAGTTATCTATTTTCATGCCCGGTGTTGTCCCTTGATCTGGTTCCCCTCCAAAATAAAAAAAGCTCTTCTACCAGGAATAAAAGTGCCGAAAAAATGCTCTGAAGCATGTAGCAAGCAGTGGCTACAGCTTTTACCATACACAGAGTGCTGCAGCATTCACTATAATGTGGTATGCACTGAACAGCAATTGGAATTGGCCAGTCGCATCTCCTAAAACTTACTGGCTAGGGCAGCTGCCTCCTTCTCCCCACAGTAGCTACACTATTCAGAAGAATATGCATCAGTGTTTACAACAGTTGCCTACAACAAGCATTGCATTTGAAACATTATCATCATGTACATACTAAATGCATAGCTAACAACTGATACAGCACAACTGATGTGATATTGAATACGTGGACATTCCTTGATATCAGGCATCTGCACTATTTTTCTCTGAGCTGTTAATGAGCTCCTCTCTGTACTCAGGGAACATGGTTTTGATTCCTTTCACGTTTATTTGTCTTCTGAGTGACCCTCATTCAGTAACTTAACCAACCAGTGCTCCCAGGTCATACATGAAAAGGTATAATTTATTCTGTGGGCTTCCCTGCTCAACATTTAAGTGTCTCTAAACAACGTCCAACTAAATATAATAACTCCAAGGTTGCAGACAGTGTGGCTTATTCAGCCATTATGGGACTTTGTATATGCTTTCAACATAATGTTTTACTCACACAGTCTGATGTCTGTTCTTCAGCTGTAGTATTTATTCATTTTAACTAACTAAATCACCTGGACACTGAATGACACAGTAAACAAAACATCAACACTTAAATTAACAAATATGGTTGATGGATTATTTGATTTTACCAGGTTATGCTTTTTTCTACATGTATACTTTTACTTCAGCTAGTGGAAATGGACTGACAGTGGTTACACTACAAAAAAAAATAATAATTGCAACGTCAGGAAAAATGTACTCAGTGTTGTTTCTGTGTAGCTGAAAAGGCTAGAGTCGCCGGATTCATCTGCACAGTTAAAAAACTTGTTTGTTGTTTTCTCATTGAGATTTCCTAATCTAAAACAGGAAAACGTAGGTGCTCTGCAAAATATGTATCTCCTGAAGATATCTGGGTTAGACTTACTGAAAAACAGAGTTGATATACCAAAATACTGAAAGCTGAACGCATTATGAAACAAAATGTTGAATACTAAACACATTATGAAGCAACAGTACTTCAGAGATGTCAAGGCTCTCATGATCTGTAGCTTGAAAGGTGAATGCCTTTGTGAATGTAACAATGGAAGATGGTAGCTCCATTATCAAGAAAGACAATTAAACAGTGTTACAGTTAAGTGTCTTCTTTCTTCTAGTCAATACTGACCACAGAGGCACATTCTGTATTGGTGTGTTCAGTCACATTGTTTATTGCTCTGCTCAAGCAGAAATCTGATTTCTTCTGACTTATTCCCATGTCTGTCTAATGTGTGTACCCTTTATACCATTCACAAGTAATGGTTCATAAGTAAAGGCACTGGTCAAACATCCATTTAGATTGCCAGGGTTGGTATCTGACAGCCCAGCACTGTTTCTGCAGTAATGAGGCAAGCAGATAATGCACCTGACTTACAGATATGCTTACTTTTATATCATAATAGTTAGCTGCAGGGACAAAATCTCCTACATTAAATATTTTTTGTTTGTGTGATGTTTTACATTGTAGTATTTTGCGTTTCTCATGGCACTTGTGATGGCATTGTTGTTACATATATGAAGATTCAGAATTCTCAGATACAATCTCGTCTTGAATCCTTTTAGTTAATCTGGTTCTATTGTGCCCTTTCTAATTCTGTCCACTGGTGGATTGTGTATAGATAGGACTCATGCTGTCATCTTCATGAAAAAGATAAAGCTGAAAACCTTCAAGGAAATAAATTAAGGCTCTAACTCATGTGCTTGACTGTTTCAATGAGCAATTGAATTAAACAGCTGGCAGAACCAAAGCCATTGAACTCCTTGCAGACATCCTCTCCTTACAAGACTCTTACATTCCCTTTCTCTCTGAAATCTCCAATATTAAACCAAAAACGTGATCAACGCATGAATTAAAGTCCTCCCTCAGATGCAGATATGAATCATGGCACTTTTGGAAGTCTAATCTTTATCCAGAAAATAGAAAACAGTACATTAACCTAAGAAACCTAACCAAAAATGCCATTAGAAGACAGAAAAGCCAATCCATGATACAGGCCTGAAATTCTCTTAGCTACAGCCCAAGGAAATTTTGGAAGGAACTCATTAACCTCACTGGGTGCAACCTATCCCACTTAAATCACACTACTTCCTCTTAACTATCAGTAGGTGATTTCCAGAAACATTCCTGTGACCTCCCCAACTGTGCCAGATGTCCCCAGCCACCTCCTCTTTTCCATTTTGTCGCTCATCTCTCTCTAACATAGATAAGATGTAGGTGTGATATTTCATTTAGATGCTTTAATACATAGAAACACATCATGATGGATAGCAGCATCATAAAATACAAACTTGTTAACAGACAGACCTTACGTATATACATGCTTACATCTCAACAGTTTACTACAAAATGGCAGTCTAGCTTGCACATACTCAGTTTGTGCAAGCCCTTGGATAGCTTCTTAAAGGTATATACATGCACATTGATTGACACATTTCAAATGGATCTTATCAAAAGATATCACACCACTACTTCAAGAAATACAGCTGGATGGACCACCAGGTATGGACCACTTCCATTCTTGGTTCATTTATCATTGGTGAGACTACAATGTAAAACCTTTACAACACATGTTTGACCTCTGCGTCAGTTCTAATACCATCAGGGACGTCGGGAGGCATACGCAATGTACTGATTTCAGTACAACTTTTTTTAGAAGGGGGTAGCTTTTTTGGAAAAAAAAAATACGTACGTATTTTAAAGGGTGTTGGCTCCTTTAAGGAGCATACCAGCCAGTCGGAAGTGAGCTCACATCATGTCCGGCTGGCTGGCTGTGAGCGGGAAACAATCACTGAGTTGGAAGGCAAGTGGAAAATTGAAAATCAGCAGAAGTAAAAAAGTGAAAACTGTGTTTGTGTATGGTTAGTTATTTCCCCTTAAAACGTATTTGGTCGTGTTTGCTGTCTTGAGAAATTTTCACTGCTTGTTAGTGAGTTGAACTTCGGAATTAAACAGATTAGAGAAAGGGATTATGCGTACTCTATCTGTTTAGTTGGTGGTTCGGGTGCAGTGGTTTATTACCGAGTTTGATCCCTGTTCGGTATGCTGTCTCACACACATGTATGTTCGGTATGTCGACCATTGATGCAGTGAAGCGTAAGATCCAGGTTCTGCAGCAGCACGCAGATGAGGCCGAGGACCGGGTGGAACGGCTGCAGCGGGAGGCAGAGACCGAGAAGAGAGCTCGTGGGCAGGCCGAATCTGAGGTGGCATCTCTGAATCGTCGCATACAGTTGGTAGAGGTTTTAGATACTAGACATCACATCTAGGTTTGCTGCCCCTAATATTTCAACACTGTTACTTTCAGTCATGGTACTGTCTACAGACTCCCATACCTTGATTGCTGTCATTCCAGTTGCCCTTTCCCAGACCAGTAATACTGGTGTTAACACTGTACATTTTCCTTTCACTTCATGGTTTGTGGTTTAGGAACATGGGTCCACTAGTAGCTTGCCTACTCTTGCCTGTATTTGTCATAAGTGTACATTCCCCAGTATTGGTGACTGCAGTCCCTACCACTGTGGCAAATGTAGTCCAAAAGGATGCTTTCTGTTCACCCTATTATGAATAACTTTTGAACAGGTCATTCTGATACCTACCTGTTTGAGGGATTCTGCAGTTAGATGCAGTGCTGGAAGCAGGATGGTATAAACTGGGCTCCTACTTGTGGTTACATCTTACGGGGGTAGTATTAAATGTGACAGTTGGAAATGTTATGGTATTGCTAGCTTATTGAATATGGCTTAACTGCCAGATTTGGGCGGCACCTTATGGATGCATTGCCCTCTAGCCAAATTTCATTGCTGCAGCTGTTTTGGGGGAAAGTGTTGAGCGTGACTTAAACACAGTATACCAGGTGGCTTGGATAAAAGTAGCCCTGTGGTCCCAGGAACACATGCTCTTTGAGTACACTCAGCCATGCCAGTATAAGGCATGGAAATTTTGTGATCTGCTACATGCTGGAAATCTGTCCCCCCACAGAAGGCAGTTTGCATGACTCTTACTTTAGAACTATGAACTTTTTTGATACAATTACTGTTTTGAATGGAAGTTGGGTAAACACATGAAAAAAGTTAGATCGCCCTAGAGTTAACTGTCTGCTTGCACCTGTCTTGTACCATTTCATGGGGTGGCGAAAGCCACATCACTATGGCTAGGCTTACAAATGCCCCAGGGCAGATAGCCTAGTACTAAACTTTTTTGATACAATTACTGTTTTGAATGGAAGTTGGGTAAACACTGAAAAGTTAGATCGCCCTAGAGTTAACTGTCTGCTTGCACCTGTCTTGTACCATTTCATGGGGTGGCGAAAGCCACATCACTATGGCTAGGCTTACAAATGCCCCAGGGCAGATAGCCTAGTACTAAACTATGAAACTAAGGGTGAGCAGGAAACAATCAGGCATTCGCATTTGCGTAGTTTGGCAAGCAAATGGATTATCGGAAACAATCGGACATTCGCAAATGAATTATCGACAGGCGAAGGCAATCAACAATTGAAGTAAATGCATTACAACAGGCAAGGGGCAGGGCATTCAGTTCACAAATGGAAGACAAGTGTGTGTAGGCAAGGGGCATGCAGTTCACAAATGGGAGGAAGGCAGACAAGTGTGTGTAGGCAAGGGGCATGCAGTTCACAAATGGAAGGTGTGTGTGTCTGAAAATGCCCCCACATAATACACCTGCTGGGTGTAGGTGTTCAGGCTCAAATCCTGTACCTTTGCTTCAGGGTAAGAACAGCCTAAAGTCCCTAACCACCACTATTTCTGAACTTTGTTCAGATTTGTATTTCTAATGGTTGTGAGCTATGGTGAGAACTGAAGTTGTATTTCTCGCATTATTGTTTTTGATGTTTGTCCAGGTTTTTTGTGCTAAGGTGTGAAGTGAGAACTGAATTTGTATTCCCTCATTATTGGCTTTGTTTGTCCAGGTTTTTTGTGTTAAGAGGTTGAGAGCTATCTAAATGATAGCCATTAAGTTTGTCTTCCTGTTTTTCAAGCTGCTGATTTAGCATAGTGGTATATTGCACTGACTATAGTGTATATGGTTCTGGGTTCAAGACATACCTGGTAATAAACACCGCATTTTATTCTAGCAACTTTTCAAAATTATACAAGCAATGTTTAAAATGTGTCCCTGTTTTTTGGGCTTTTGTCCCCCCCAATAAATGTTGGCTTTTTCCAGATTTCTTGTGCTGCAAAGTTCAGAGATACAGCTGAGTGTCAACATTTTACAAGGAGCTGAGAGCTGCAGGGGAACTTAAGTTTAATGCTGCTAATGCAGAGTTTGCTTGTTCTGTTAATAGCACAACAGGTAGTATACTTGCTTTTGATGCAGAAGGCTGTGGGTTCTTCTCCCACAGTAGGTAGATGTATTGCTGAAACTGTACTGTGTTGTAAAGGGGGGGTGGATGCTGTAGACTGTTTTGGCAAAGGTATCTAGTAGTAACTATGAACTTGTTATCAGTTTACCATCCATTCCCTATTGCAGTGTATCATTGTTTTTAATGCAACATAGGCAATTTATTCCTCAAGGGCAACAGGCACATTATTTGTAGATGAAGCCATGAAATATAAAGTTGTTTGCTAGCAGCAGCCTCTTCATTAGTTACAGATTTCTCAAATGTGGAATTATGTAGATGGCTTTTTTTACTAGTTCAGAGATTGTGCATATTTACTACTACTGGTGGACTGTAGAAGTTTGAGTAGACATTTATGATGGAAGGTGTATCAAAGAGCATGTGTATGTTTAATGTGCAAGGGGCCTATGATTTGAAAACAGCCCAAAGTTAATCTTTATCTGCCACTGGCAAAATGTATTTTCTTTGAATGTGGGTTTCAATGCTGTTTCAATGAATGTGAGTTTCAAGGGCAGAGAAGCTTTAATGCTAAGTCTAGTTTTATTGTGAGACTGCATTGCTTTGTTTAGCAGATATTTATTGGTGTTCATGCTGTAAAATGCAAAATAAAACTTTTTCTGGCAAATCATTTAGTAATGAAGTCACTAAATAATGACCGACGTTAAGTTTCAGACGTCATAATCTTCAGAAAAATGCATGCTAAAGCAAAACCTGATATTCTAGCAACTGTCTTAAGTTTATACAAGGTCAATTTTTTGTACTGTTTGTATGTTCCCCAATATATTTGGCCTTGTCCAGATTTCCTGCATTAAGAGGTTGAGAGGTATCTCTGCAAAATAGCAATTTTGGAAGAAAACATGGAGGGTTTACTTTACTTTTATAAATAACTGTAATGATCCGAGTTATACGTTACTTTTATTTCAGAAATGCGTGTAGATTCTCTAATTTTGTCAGCTGCTCTAAGTTAACTGTGCTCATATTAAAATGGTGTCCCTCCTTTGACAGGTTCCCAGCTGTATTGTCTGGCAATTTTATATTTTTGCATCACATTTTGGTCCGTTTTTCATAAAATTGCAGTTTTCTGGCAAATTAGTGGCAAATTGTTAAAGACTGAAGTTAGAAAATAATGCAGACATTTCAGTTTCAGATTTCATACCTTTCAGAAAATTCGTACTGATGCAAGACCTACTACTATTCTATTATCTTTCTAAGTTTATAAGAGCAATATTTAAAAAAATGTCCTTATTTTTGGGCCTTTGCCTCAGTTTTATTTATGAGTTTGTTGCTGTAAGAGGTTGAGAGGTTTTTTGTGTGTGTGTGTGTGTGTGTGTGTGTGTGTGTGTGTGTGTGTGTGTGTGTGTGTGTGGTAGGTAGCATACCTCTCAACTGTCCACATTTTGCAGAACGTCCAGATTTTTGCCCCATATTTTTTGTCTGTTCCTCATAAATTTTGTGATTTTCTAGAAAATCATTGAAGGCTGAAGTTGCTAAATAATGACAGACATTTGAGCTTCAGACTTCATGTCCTTTAGAAAAATTCATACCAGCACAAATCCTGTTATTCTAGCAACTTTCTAAGTTCACGAGAACATTATTTAATATCTGTCCCTGTTTATTTTAGGCTTTGTCCATATTTCTTGCACTAAGAGGTAGGTAGGGGTGTGTGTGAATGAAACATCCTAGTTAGTGGTAGCAGGTGGTTAGTAATTTACTCAAGCTCAAAACCTGTACCTTAGTTACAGAAAACAAAAGCATAAAGTCTCTACCCCAACTACCATGCTGCATTTTTCAAAGAACTGACATTTCAGGTTAATTTTCAGTTCAAGGAACTGAGTTTGAGTGAATTCATATTATATTACTGAAGAGGCATTACAGCGAATGCCTCTTCATCGTCACTAAAAGAACGAACCGTGAATTACGAGAATGGCCGTAGCTTGGCTGGGGAGGGGGGTAGCAGTTTGAGAGCTGTCAGTACAAATTTGAAAATCCTAGCTACACCCCTGAATACCATGCCTAATATATAGAAAATGGCCAGAGTAAAACCACTTCCCAAAAAAAAATCCCACACTCCCCTCCCACTACTGCACCATCCCTATTCATCCAGTCCAGTGTAAGATCTTTGAAAACACTGTCTGCCTCCAACTTTATATCTTAAAATATCTTCTCCCTCATAAACAGCATGGCTTCTGCTCAGGTAAAAGTACTTTCACAGCCATATGGACATTAACAGATGATAATCAACAAGGGCATGCTATTCCCATCTGTTTTCATTGAACTCACCAGAGCCTTCAACCTAGTTAATCACTCCTCCTTCATATTCCACCTGACTGAACTAGACACCAGCCCTGATTCCACGCTATCTTACAGGCAGCCATTTCACAATTAACTATAACTCCTCTAAGTCCCACACCTCCACTCGACTCTACTGGAAGATGCAGTGGTATAGCAGTTAGCACAGTTGCCTCACAGCAAGAGGTTCTCTGGTTCGATTCTCGTCTGGGGTGCCTTCTGTGTGGAGTCTGCATGTCCTCCCTGTGTTCGTGTGGCTTTCCTCAGGGTGCTCTGGTTTTCTCCCACATTCCAAAGACATGCAGTAGGTGGATTGGACACTCTAAATTGGTCCTATGTAGGAGTGTGTGCATGCGAGTGTATGGTGCAGGAGGGTTGGGTTTCGGACAAGCAACCCGACCCTGTAAAACCTGTACCCGTTATGGAAACAAGTGCTTTAGGGTGCTTGTTGTCTGATGTGCTAAATGCATGGGAGTGAATCCAGGATCTAGAGTATATGTTAATATGTATATATATATATATATATATATATATATATATATATATATATATATATCCCTATCATATGACAGAAACCTCATTTGACTGGAACCATAAGACTGAATTTTCAAAAGACTGAAAAGTCACTTGACTGAAACCCATAATACTTACTTCAAACATATTAATTTGGAAACTGGACCATATGTTTCTACCACTTCCCATTTTCTACTCAAATCTAGACAATATTGTTTAGCAGAAATGAAAAGAGAACAGTAAAACTACTATAGCATTTAAGCATTTTACTCCTCTGAAGATTCATGTCCTATTTTCTGTTTTTTTGTCATTTTATGATCAATACAATGTATTAGATATAGCTGCTATTTACTATTTTATTGTAATCTACTACCTAGTTACTTACTATTTTGGTAGCTATTTAATGTAATCTTTAACCTTGTTATAACTGTGGTGTTTGCAGCTTTTCTCCCCGGGCCTCTACTGAAAATGGACATATATCCAGTTAGACTAGCCCGGTCAACAAATGTAAAATAAATAAATAAATAAAATAAATAAAACCAGACTAGGTGGGGGGCTACACCCCCCCACACCCCCTAACTATATATATATATATATATATATATATATATATATATATATATATATATATATATATATATATATATATACTCCATAGTGGGGAAAAGGGCAGATACCTTTCACTTACCTTACAGTAGTCTACATGCTGCCACTACTATGCCCTTTTCCCCACTGTAGTGCGATCCTGGACTTAGTATATATATAGTTGGGGGTGTGGGGAGCACAGCCCCCCACATTGGAGTGTGTTGGAGACATAACCCCCCCCCCACCTAGTCTGGTTGCATATGGTCCAGTTTAAAATTTAGTATGTTGAAATTAAGTATTATGGGTTTCAGTCTTATGGGTTTCAGTCAAGTGACTTTTCAGTCTTTTGAAATTTCAGTCTTGTGGTCTCAGTTAATTGAGTTTCAGTCAAATGAGGTTTCTATCATATGATTGGGATCCATATATATATATATATATATATATATATATATATATATATATATATATATATATATATATGCATGTATATGTATATCAACAAGCTTCCACTGTATCTTCCTCACCTTCTATAAAGCTGGCGTCTGTAATGCTTTGTTTCCCTCACTTGTATATAATTTGTTTTAGCTCTCAAAAATTATTTGTATTCCCCAGTTGCTACTTAACTAATTTCTGTAGCTGCTCTATATTGATCATCTATTTCTTATCTTGTTGTGTACTTCATATGTAATTACTATCTTACAAATGTACATTCTTAAAAATCTATCATGAATTGCTCTTGTTAGAATCTATTTCAAGTTGTACTTTTTTTGTAGTTTTTTCCTCGGAAAATGGGCTTCTTATTCAGGTGGACTAGCTCAGTTAACAAATGACAAATAAAATAAAATAAAATAAAAAAAATTGTTCTTCTTCATCTGTAGGCTGGTGACATCATCCTCTATCACTCTAATCACTCATTAGCTCGATTACTGCACTAGCTATGATCTGATTTCCTGTGCCTCAGTGCATGGTTCAACAAGAGAAATCTCATTCTTAACACAACAAGAAAAAAACACAAAACAATGTCGTTTGGCACTTATCAGAAGCTCAGCAAATTCTGTACTACTTTGACAATCTACTTTGACAAAAGCTCTCCCTTGGAGGAAGTATCTTTCTTGTACCTTGGTCTCTGATTAGACCTCTCATTAATTTCATCATTCATCTTGAAAAAAAAATATGCAAAAAAATGAACCTCCTTCTATTCTGGACATAAAAAAAATCCCCTTTTCTGTCACACCTAATCAGCACTTCCTATGTAAAAGGAATCCTTACCTTAGCAACATGTGCCAAAAAACTCCACAACCATTCAAACACTAGAAGACAAAATTTGTAGATTTAGCACACATTTCCAAAGAAATGAATGTGGCTGTATAACCCAAGAAACAACAAACTGGCTTCCAGCTAAGCAAAGAGCAGACTTACTACTAAGCTCACAGCTGTTCAAGCTGCTACTTGAACAGACTGTCCCTCCTTTAACCTCTAAATTAGGAGAAGCCGCCACATACAACCTCAGAAATCTGAACACAAATCCCACTTTCCAAACTTCATGCTTCTGACCATGCACTGTCAGTTCTTGGTGTGGGAGACCTTTCCACTTAAACTTAAAGACAGTTTATCTTGCCCCAAGTTTTGTGGACCACTAAAATCTTATCTTCTTAATCCAGCTAAATGTTCCTATAACCGAACAGGCCACACCACCTAAATCACCTTCTCTACCCTAACTGCCTTGCTAGTCTGGAATGCTGCAATTATCTCACCTCAGACTTTTGTATACCAAGTGTGTGTGTGTGTGTGTGTGTGTGTGTGTGTGTGTGTGTGTGTGTGTGTGTGTGTGTATACACACACACACACACACACACACACATATATATATATATATATATATATATATATATATTTATATCTATATATGTATGTGTATATATATATATATATATATATATATATATATATATATATATATACATATATATATATATATATATATATATATATATATATATATATATATATATATATATGGATCTAGTTTACATAACCGACACTGCAAAACACCAACGCAAACATCGACACCACATAATCGACAAACCATAAACACGAAACCTCACAAGCCTGACAATCAAATAACCGACGGTCCACAAACACGAAACCTCATACGCTACACACACCACAATAACAACAATCAACTAACAAAACACATCTCCTGTCCAAACACCACACACACAACACAAGCACACCAAAATCCTCACAAACTCACACTAAACCTCACATACACAACTATCTACAACCCTAACCCAAACCCTTACCCTAAGGTCCGTCACTATCGCACACTCAGCTAACCAGCCTCTAACCCTAACTCACTTAACCCTAACCCAAAAAATACTACTACCGATACTTACCTAACTCCTAACCCTAACTCACTTAACCCACCCCTAACCCAAAAAATACTACTACCGCACACTTACCTAACACAGGCCCTAGCCCTAACTCACTTAACCCGCCCCTAACCCAAACACTATCACTACCGCACACTTACCTAACCCGCGCACTGACCCTAAATCACTTAACCCACCCCTATCCCCACAGACCGTCAATATCCACACTTACCTTACTCGCACCCTAACGTCCGTCACCACCGCATACTTACACAGACTTTTTCCAAGTCGGTATCCTCGGCGTCGGTCTTCCAGATTGTCGATCTTCTGGCGCTCGCAAATTCCTTGTCGATGAACTCAGCTGTCGACTATCTCAGGTAGACCCATATATATATATATATATATATATATATATATATATATATATCTATGGGATCCGGACCCATGCTCGACTAGCATATGTCCAAATCACAAAACATTGAAAACACGTACACGAAAGCGCTTAACATCGACAAGCGCTTCCGTGTATGTGTGCCTGTTTCGTAGATCGGACTACAGTGCGGGTAAGGGAAAATTCCCTTTTCCCCACTGTAGTGCAATCTCGGAGTGAGAATAATAAAGTAGGGGGTGTGGGGGGGTGCAGGGGGCAAAGTCCCCCTGTAGAAACGTAGATTTTTTTTTGAACTACACATACACGGATGCGCTGTTCGATGTTAAATGCTTTCGTGTATGTGTGTTCGATGTTTTGTGATTCGGACATATGCTAGTCGAGCATGTGTCCTAGACCCATATATATATATATATATATATATATATATATATATATATATATATATATATATATACACACATACATGTACATATATATTTATATATGTATCAATCAGTGGCAGCTGATGACTTCAAATCAAAGGGGCTGCAGGAGACAGCTGAATGGGTGGGGCAAATGGGAAGGAGTGTGGCCAACTAGAAAGGGGTGGAGCTATGTTCAAAACCACAACAACTGGAACTAATACGAGGCCCTGGGTGCCAAACCATCATTACTAATGTCCAATCAAGACAAAATGAAGTGTGGAAGAAAAAAATATTTCAGTGCATTGGCTTCATGACAACTTACTTAATATCTAGATGACTTCAAATTAAAGGGGCTACAGGAGACAGCTGAATGGGTGGGGCCAATGGGAAGGGGTGTGGCCAACTAGAAAGGGGTGGAGCTATGTTCAAAACCACAACAACTGGAACTAATACTCTGCCCTGGGTACCAAACCATCATTACAAAAGTCCAATCAAGACAAAATGAAGTGTAGAAGAAAAAAATATTTCAATGCATTGGCTTCATGACAACTTACTTAATATCTAGATGGAAACACAATGGTTGTGATGCATGAAAAAATAAATTACTTTTAAATACATTATTGGAATGCCAGTCAAAATCAAGTATAAAAAAACAAGCAGAACTCAACTCAAACCACTTCTCCTTGCACTGCAGTTCTAATTATATTTTAAATTCAACTTTATAAAATTATCAAGTAACATGCTGAAAGTAGCAATTTCTGTGTGATACCCCTACTTGTAAAAATGTTTCTTATCCAAGAAAGACCTGCTGCCTGGACAACAACAATCTACTTGTTTCATGGGGAAGACATGATCAATGTAAAAAATGGACAGCAAACAAGAAACAAGCTCAAGATAAACTGCTTAAAGTATTACTGTGCAAGTTATGGACCACACATGATAGATTGGCATTCTGTTTAGTTTATGGGTAAAGCCTGCAAAGATGACTGCAAGTCTCTAACAAATGTAATGAGCTTCTGAAAATACTATAATCCTGTCCTTTATTACAAATGCTGTCATATGCATTTCAACACCTAAGGCATCTAGTTATGTAAATATTCTCTGCATGGCAACAACGAAAAGGCTTTCAATGTTGGTAATTCTTTAACAGTATGCTTATTAAAGATTACTTGTATCTTAAATTCTATCCGCAGTAGTGGTGCTGCGGTAGCATTATCGCCTCACAGCAAGACGTTGTCCCGTTCGATTCTCAGCTAGAGCATCTTCTGTGTGGAGACATGCGTGAATGAACATGCCTTCGTTGAAGGTTGTGCGTCAGGCTGGTAACTCGGCACGTAAAAATCCACTAGCAAACATTAGCGGACCGGAGTTCTGCTGTGGCGACCCCTAACCGGGATAAGCTGAAAGGCACAACAACAGCAACTTGTATCTTAAATTCTCCGACAAGCTTACCTGATGGTCATTACCGCATTGCTACTTAAACACAGAGCAACAGGGCACTGCGACAGCATGCATTTTCTGAATAATAAGAAGCATAAATCAACAGTATAAAATATGACAAAAAAACAGAACATTCTGCAAAATCAAGGACAGATGAAAAGCCACGGTCGTACTTGTGGTTTACCTTGGATGGGGGGATACTCTGTACACTTACACTGCATAACTGCTCCTTGCCTTGCTTGGACACATCCAGAGCCACTACAATGGGGAGTGGGGTGCAACAAGTATGTCACAATTTGAAATGTCCCTGGCTGACAGTGAAGGCTCTGACACTCATACCGCACAACCTCAGAGCAATAAATCTGGACAAAGCCATACATAGAAGTGGGGCACAGGCCCAAAAATAAGGACAATTTTTAAATATTGCTCTTATAAACTTAGAAAGTAGTAGGTCTTGCATTAGTATGAATTTTCTAAAGGGTATGAAATCTGAAACTCAAATGTCTGTCATTATTTTCTACCTTCAATCTTTAATGATTTGCCACTAATTTGCCAGAAAACCACAATTTTATGAAAAACAGACCAAAATGTGATGCAGAAGTATAAAATTGCCACACAATACAGCTGGGAACCTGTCAAAGAAGGGACACCTTTTTAATATTAGTACTGTTAACTTGAGCAGCTGACAAAATAAGAGCATCTACATACATTTCTGAAAGAAAAGTAATCTATAACTCTGATCATTACAGCTATTTATAATTGTAAACCCGCCAAGTTTTCTTCCAAAACTGCCATTTTGCTGAGGGATTATTAGGAGGAGAGCAACATTTTGAGCCAAAATTGAGGACAGTTGAGAGGTTTGGATATTCCTAATTCTATAAAGTGATTTATTTGCACATACCTCTCAACCTATTAATGCAGGAAATCTGGACAAGGCCAAATATATTGGGGGAGCATACAAACAGTACTAAAAATTGCTCTTATGTAAACTTAAGACAGTTCATAGGTTCATAGATAGGTAATAGGCTATTGGCCCAAGGGCCTATATAAGCCTAGCCAGCAAGGTACCACATAGCTTACGCCACCCAAGAAAGTTATTTTCCTGTGCCACTGTCCAGCAGAGACACAGAAGTGATCCCCGGGGTGTAATTCCTATTTCCCATCCACTCATCAAGATTTTCCTTAAAGAGTGCTAATGAAGAACTTTGCTTGATATAGATGGGTAGCTTGTTCCAGAGTATAGGAAGTCTCTGGGACAGGAATCTATCCCTCCAGCGTATCCTGTTTATTGTGGTGACAAGGTTTAGGTCCCTAGAGTGTGTAGCTCAGAAGGATTGGGATTTTTTTAGTTGTACCATGTCCAACAACTCTGGGTTTGGCATAGCTTTATATGTTAAGCAGAGATCACCTCTGAGTAGGCGATATGCTATGGAGTAAAGCTGGAGTTTTTTGAGGCTGTCAGTGTAGGGCATTTGTTTGAGGCCAGTAATCCTCTTTGTGAGGTACTTCTGTGGCCTTTCCAGCTGCTGCAGATGTCTTGTGAGGTACATTCCAAAAGGGGCGTTGTACTCTATAATGGGTCTAATGAGTGACGAGTAGAGGGGAACAATGACCTCTTTTTTCCTGGATGAGAACCATTTTATGATGAGGTGTGCCACGTAGAAGGACTTCCTAACTACTGTGGCGATGTAACTATCAAAGAAGAGACTACTGTCCACCTGGGTCCCAAGGTCTCTTATCACGCATTCAGTGTTAAGTAGATTGCTGCCTATGTGGTAGTTCATGGGTACAGAGCTTTTACCAAAGGAGATGACACTGCACTTTTTGGCATTGAGCTTGAAACCATGGCTCTGACACCAGGCATCTGTCTCAGTGAGGCCCTTCTGCAGGATGTCCACATCATTTGGGGACTTGACTATGGCTCCTAGTTTGCAGTCATCTGCAAACTTCATTAGCCAGAGGCCTTCTGTGTTAGCCTGTACTTCAGAGAAGTAGATACCAAACAGGAGAGATCCCAGGACGGAACCCTGTTATTCTCCACTTGTCACTGCTTTGAGGTCAGATTTGGAGTCTGCAACTTTTACAGTGTGGGTTCTGTCAGTGAGCCAGTTGGCAACCCATCTTGTGACGTAGGGATTTATACCTAGTTTAGTAAGTTTAGCTATATTTCCAGAATGGGGGATGGTGTCAAATGCCTTGGCGAGGTCAAGATAGGCTGTGTGAACAACCTTACCCTCATCCACAGCTTTGGTGACTGCCTCAAAGAAGTCGATCAGGTTCAGGAGGCATGATCTGCCTTTCACAAACCCGAACTAATAGAATAACAGGTGTTGCTTTAGCATGCATTTTTCTGAAGGTTATGATGTCTGAAACTCATTATCTAGTGACTTCATTCCTAAATAATTTGCCAGAAAATCACAAATTTTATGAGGAACAAACCAAAAATAAAAAACAAATATCTATTCATTCTGCAAAAATCTAGACAGTTGAGAGGTATAGTTCAGCTGGGGCTGTCTTTGAGTTTGCTGCCCTTCCCCCCTCATAAAATCATGGTCAAATGGAGCCTCCCCCTGCAGCCATTCCAATGTCCCATTCCTTGGTTATTTCACCCCATTTACCATAAACACTGTAATGTGCATACTGCTTTATGTCTGCGATGATTTGGATTTCATTTGAAAGTTTTATTTTGCATTTTACAGCACAAACTTTAATAGGTATCTGCTAAACAAAGCAATGCAGTCTCACAATGAAAATAGACTTAGCATTAAAACTTCTCTGCCCTTGAAACTCATATTCATTGAAACAGCATTGAAACCCACATTCAAAGAAAATACATTTTGCCAGTGGCAGATAAAGATTAATTAACTTTTGGCTGTTTTCAAATCATAGGCCCCTTGAACATGAAACATACACGTGCTCTTTGATACACCTTCCTGATTGTATTAAATTATATCCCTTGTACAATACAGTACAGTTGTTATAGGGCATTTTAAATTTATTGTTTTGAACATTTTTCCAGTAAACAATGAAACAAAATGCATGCACCATTAATGACAAAACTGTGCAATTCAGAAAATTTCCATCATAAAAAAGTCTACTCAAACTTCTACAGTCCACCAGTATCAGTAAATATGCACAATCTCTGAAGAAGTAAAAGCCATCTAAATAATTCCTCAATAAAGAAATCTGTAACTAATGAATATGTTGCTGCTAGCAAACAAATTTATATGTCATTGTTTCATCTACAAATAAAGTGCATGTTGCCCTTGAGGAATAAATTGCCTATGTTGCATTAAAAAAATAAGCTAGTAATATCGCAATAGGGAATGGATGGCAAACTGATAACAGGTTCATAGTTACTAGGTATCTTTGCCAAAAAGGACTGTATCATCTACGTCCTTTATAACACAGTACAGCATCAGCAATGCATCTACTTACTGTGGGAGTAGAACCCACAGCCTTCTGCATGAAAAGCAAGTACACTACCTGTTGTGCTATTAACAATGCAAGCCAACTTAGCATAAGCAGCACTAAACTTTTGTTCCCCTGCAGCTCTCAGCTCCTTGTAAACTCTACTCGACACTCAGCTGTATCTCTGAACTTTGCAGCACAAGAAATCTGGAAAAAGCCAGCATTTATGGGGGGGGGGGCAAAAGCCCAAAAAACAGGGACACATTTTAAACATTGCTTGTATAATGTTGGAAAGTTGCTAGAATAAAATGCTGTGTTACCACCATACATTTCACTTCCAAGTCCCGAACCCAGGGGACCCTGTGCAAAACAGTCAGAGCAGCATACCACTATGCCAAATAATCTGCTTTGTGAAAGACAGGAAGACTGAAACTTAAATGGCTACCATTTAGTGAATTCAGTTCTCACCATAGCTGTCAACCTCTTAGCACAAAACACCTGGACAAAGCCAATAATGGGGGAATACAGTCCCAAAAATAGGGACACATTTCAAATATCCATGTTATAAACTTAGAAAAATTGCTAGAATAAAAGGTTTTGTGTTACCATGTACTTTCCGAAGAATATGAAGTCTGAAATTCAAATGCCTGTTATTTTTATTTAACATTTGTTAACTAGGAAAGTCTGTCTTGGAACAAAAGCCAGTTTTCAGCAGAGCAGGGAGAAATACTCCAGACACATGTTCTTTGTAAGATGGGAGGACATGCAGACTCCACACAGAAGGCATCCCGGCTAAGAATCAAACCAGAAGCTATGAGGCAACAATGCTACCAGTGCACAACAGCACTACTGACTTTGCAAGAAAAAACAAACACACAGAAACCCCAGATGTTATGAGGAACAGAACAAATATTTAGCAAACATCTGCAAATTTTTTACAAATGGTGGTGAGTAGGGAATTCAGGCCCTTGCCACCTGCACCCAAGGTACAGGGTTCAAGCCTGCATATTCTCTACCCACCACCATGTGTTCTCTCTATCCACCAGTATATAGCAACTGGGGCATTACACACACACACACACACACACACACACACACACACACACACACACACACACACACACACAGCTCCTAGTTTTCTCTTCAGCCCGCCCACACAAGCTAATGGCTGGTTTCCAAAGTAAGCAAGCTCCTCTGTAGTCTTCTCCTCAGTCCGCCCACGTTAATGTCTGGTTTGGCTGGCTCTGTGAGAATAGGCTGGAGGCTCCAACCTGCAGATGACACAGCCCGGTTTCATTCTTGTCTGTGCGATCATACCGCACAGATGTCTGGGCTGCAGGGCAGAGATGCTTTTTTCCTCTATCCGGTCTACCTAACACAGCAGTCTGGAGTTCTGTGAGTACCAGAAACTCTAAGCACGCATGCGTGGAGTTCCAGGACTCGCAATATATATATTTTTAATATTCTTCTTTCTTTTCTACAGGTGAGGGGGGCTGCAGTCCTGCAGTCCTATAGCACGAGCCGCCCCTGATATCCATATGCATATGTATGCGTGTGTGTATATATATATATATATATATATATATCTATATATATATATATATATATATATATATATATATATATATATATATATATATATATATATGTATATACATATATATATATATATATATATATATATATATATGTGAGTGTGTGTGTGTGTGTGTGTGTATCCCCATACCCCCTGCAAACTTAATATACCAACTCCGAGATCACACTACAGTGAGGATTCAAAGTTTTGAAATTTCAGTCATGTAATAGGGATCTGTATATATATATATATATATATATATATATACATATATGTAGATAGATATAGATATAGGTAGATAGATAAAGATATATAGATACATAGATAGATAAATGTTACTCTTTCTTTGTAGTAATATGTATAATATGTAGCAGTATAATTGTATCCTCTCACTGTACTTTAGCATTGCACATTCTTTGAATTGTATTCACTGTCATTTCATGTTATTGTTATGTCAAGTACTCTGGATATGAATGGTCATATTACTGACCCTGGGCTGAGACTGAAATTGGATGGAACTGATCAGTACTTTACCCTGGTTAACAAGTTCAATAAATAAATAAACAAATAAATAAATAAATTGTTATAATTGTTAATTCCTGTAACATATTTATACCATAATGTAGTATTTGATGATGATCTATGACGTAAAGTTATTCACAGTAATGTTTTGAGGGGGTAATATTTTGCTTCTGAGTGTTTCTGAGTACATCACATTCAGAATATGTAATTATGACTGCTATATTTGAAATGCTTTCAAAGAGATATTCCATTAAACTCATCTATACAGGTTATGGGTTGCAGGCCACACATCCTGATTCACTCACTCCTCAGTAAATTTTAGGGTCTTCCAATGTCAGCATTTCCACTCCTTTCTTTGAGGTTAGCAGTTTATTCAGCCATGTATGAGCAAATCAGACCCATGTCGATCTTTACCCTTCAGTGTCTTTTTACTTCTCAAAACCATTTGTTGGTCTGTCTGAGGACAGAGATTAACACATTATTGTATGGTCATGAAATACAGTAAAGAATCAGATGAATATTAACAAATATGCATTAAGGTGAATAGCAAATGGGTTGCTAGACAGAACACATCTTGTTAGAGTTGTACACATCATCTTGGAAAGTAAAAAATATCCATGATAGTGCTCTACAGGGTTTGTACTAGGATAATACTATTTGGTATTTATTTTTCAGATCTGTTACATATATTCCAATCATTTGGCAAACTAGGTTCACAGACAACTGTAAACTAAAGATTAGTATCCACACTCTCACTGACATGCAGCAAACCATGAAATTTTGTAATGAAAACAACTGATACCAAGACAGTGGCCTTAAACTAATTGCAAAGAAATGTAGTACTGTTCCCTTTGGTGTGTATATGCATTTCAGGTAGTCCTAGTTAACAGCATTTTTGCCATTCTGGGTATAGAGCAATAAAGCCCTGACTATGACCCAAGTTATCTTTGTTCGATTAGCAGCTCAGGTGACTTACAGAGTAGCAGGAAATTGTGGGGGAGTTGGTGATATGGCCATCCCCTGTGATGATCCCTGGTGGATACTGGTGATATTTTTGGAAGAAGGCATTGTTGAAAGAGTAGCTGGGAAGGACCCAGTTGAGGTGCCAGGGGTGATATGCCACAAAGGCCCCATTGCATAGCTGTTGCAAACTGCAAAGGAGGGGGGAGTGGGTAGACCATACAATCAAACTGCTTCCATGACAGAAGCAGAGATATCCAAACCCTTGAGATGGTCTTAGGATCAACGACTGTCCCCAGCACACTGGAGTAAGTCCAGGTGGTTAAGGGGGGTTGCTGGTAGACCAAGTGTGGGTACAGGACACTGAGGTTCCAAGCTGGTAACATGATGGAAAAGGGATAAAAAAATTCATGTCCAAATTAATCTGCAAATATATTAGTACACATGTATCTAACATGTTAATAATGGCTGAAAAACAAACAAAAAATAATAATAGTTCTAGCAATTATATAGCAGTGTCTGTCTCTATTTCCATAGATGATTTGCTAGATATGCAGACTAATGCTTGTCCCTTATGTCTAACTGTTGTTTGACCACTCAGGCTTGCACTCCTGGGAGAGCATCCAAGCCCTCTCCAACCAATGTTCACAGTAAGCATACCCCGGTGATGTTTAAATGAATGCATTAAGGACTCTCTGAAACTGATACCAGTAATAGGGAGATAGCCTGACCAGCAGTTGCAATGACTCCTTGCTATTTAAAAACAAACTTTCTGTTAAAAATAACAGCTGATAATGCACAACACTGTATGCCAACTGAATATGATCCACCTTTCATCACTCTCCTTCCCTCCCCCTTGGTTTCACAGCTGATAAGAATTAATGCTGGCACTGGTTAAGATGAACACAAGGAGTTTCCTGAAACTGAGAGCTGTATCAAGAGAATACAATGACAGTTAAAATGTTTATGGCTATTTAAAACTAGTCTTAAGTCTAAAATAGACTTTGAGATTGCAGACCTCTGTTCACAGATACTGTGCAGCCAGCATTACATAGTCATGACTTACCATATAGGGTTTAATAAAGGAGCACTGGAGTGCATTGCAATTCTCTGTTTTAAACACCTGCTGCAGACTGAAGCAGTATGTTTTAATACATACACCAGGAAAAAAAATGCTGATAGCAAGTAATTAGAGATTATATAGACAATTGTAAACTGGAAGACCATTGAATGTTTTTCTCAAAACATTGGCAATTCAATATGTTTTTGACAATGGAAAATGTTCTTGAGTATAGAGTAACTTTTATTTGGTATTATTGTAATTTTATTGTGTTTTCATGTTTCATGTCAAATGAAGGGAAGCCTGTGCAATCAGCAAAAGTTTAAGGAAACCCCTACTACCTAATTCAAAGTACTTAAAACAACAGAAAGTATATAACATCTGTGTTGCTAAATTTTATATGGGAAATGGTCTGTAGGGACACAGTACAGTACAGTAAAAAGTAAATTACTCTAATAGTTTACTTGATGCCAGTCTGTGTATCTGGCATCTAGTTTTTGAGGTTAATTGGGACATTTGCTACATTAGTACTTACATTAGGCATGTGCATTTATTTCAACCAGGAGATATAATGCTGTAGCTTGAATAAATTATAGCAAGATTGGCCTAAGGGGATTTTTTTCTGAGTATTTAGCAGATTTCTACAAGTGATTCAGTGATATATTTTGACAAAGTGATAATTTTGGATACCCCCTACACACACACACACACACACACACACACACACACACACACACACACAAAATAGATATTTCCTTAACAGTGTTGATTCCCTTCCTGCCAGCTTTAGATAATGTAGTTGGTTCTGTCAGTAAATTATCTGGCATAAAGTCTGTAAATTATCTTGCATGAGGGGTAAATACTGTGTCATACCTCTCAAGTGTACCTCATTACGAGGAACGTACCTCATTTGGGGTCTTAAAAAGTTCATGTTCCTCGAAGTTCCTCAAAGTTCCACATTGAAAGAGTCTGCCACACATTCAGTGTTAGGAATTTTTTTAAGTGAAATCCATGGTAAATAGAAATTAATCATATTAATTCATTAAAAGATCTGCTTTATAAGTAAAACTAGCATAGTTTAGCCATCCTATGATCTTCCCAGTTGAAGTTGTTAGTAAGCCATTCATATGTGTTCCATATTTTGCCCATTTGTTCCACATTATGAAGGTGAGTGTTTCTCATTTTGGAGATGGAAGGTTGAGAGCTATGACTGTGCTGTTTGCTAATTCTACTTCAGTGTTCTAGAAGCTGAACAAAATGTTACAAGACAAACTTAATCGGTACATCTTAATGACAGCAAGGCAGACTAAGATAACATAATCCTGGGCACTTCACAAGAACCATCAGTGCTCAAGAGGAAGGCATTGATGAGCAACGGTGATGTGCAAGAAGGTGGACGATGTAAAGATGCGTGCATATGGGGATGGGGTCTTCCATGGCCACCTTACCAAAGCCCTGATTAACATAATGTTTAGCATATACATCCGGCCATGTAACCTGGACCGAAACACCAAAGGCGGAGGTGTGTCCATCCAAGTGCAACTAACTCTAGGCAAAACTGCAATCCAAATTGTAGCTTGCTACAGATCACCCACCATGCCCCAGAATTCCCACTCCTCTTTTCTTGATGTACTGAAAAATATTAGGGTTTCAACCAAACACCCTAATAATGGGTGATTTCAACTACCCCACCATTAACTGGGAAAACTACTCATGTACCAACTCCTTTGCTCAACTCTTTCTGGAATTCATAAACTCCAATGCCCTGGATCAACTTATCCACACCCCCACCAGGGGCAACAATATCCTAGATCTAGTCATTACCAATATGAGTGACCGGTGTTCCACACCTGAAGTCAATGCCTCATTGGTCCGATCCGACCATAAGCTAATTACCCTAGATATCCACATTCTGCACCCATCCCCCATTAAGGAAACCATGGTAAAAAATGTCTCCAAAGCCAACTTCATGCTTCTTAAGACAGAAGTGGTGAACTTCATGACACCCATGCAGATGGACAATACAGTTACAACTACTGAATCCTACACAATTGCACTTTATAAGCACTTACATGAGTGCATGGATTGTGCTATCCCAAACAGAACCAAGACGCTATCCTCCAAAAAAAGGAAACCAATCTGGTGGTCCCCTGCCATAAACAAACTGTACAACAAAAGGAAGAAACTTTTGCAAAAGAGAGTAAAATCCCATGAGTGGAGGAGCTCCCAGGTCAGCCTCAGTAGGAAGCTGCGATCCCTGATAAAATCCTCCAAAGCTAGTTATGAAAACAAAATCGCCACTGATTCTAAAGACAGCCACAAAGCATTCTATAGCTATGTCAAGAATTTCAATGGCAACACTCAGATCTGCTCTGAGTTACAGCACAATGGCACTAAATATACAGACCCAACTGATATTGCCAACATCTTGGCAAATAGGTTTAGTGCTAACTTTACCCCCTCTCACCCCCTAAAGAGCCTTACCGGAAGAATGCAAATTTCCTGTAATCACGGCTGCACAGGTAAAAAACACACTCTCCAAAGCCAAGAACACAGCATCCATGGGACCAGTCAACATCCCAGGCTGTGTTCTACATGAACTACAGAATGAACTGGCACCCCACCTAAGTACCATGTTCAATCATAGCCTCACCTCAGGCTTTATGCCTGTTGAATGGCGCACAGCAACATTTATCCCACTCCACAAGGGGGGAGCCACCACGGATCTAGGGAACTACCGCCCCATTAGCCTGACAAGCCTGGTCTGCAAGACCATGGAACGTATCATCATGGAACTTATAAACAAAAACATTGGTAGTCTCCAAACTCTGGATCCCACCCAGTTCGGGTTTGTAAAAGGCAGATCATGTCTCCTAAACCTGATAGACTTCTTTGAAGCAGTCACCAAAGCCGCAGACAAGGGTAAGGTGGTTCACACAGCCTGTCTAGATCTGGCCAAAGCTTTCGACACCATCCCCCACTCGGGAATTATAGATAAACTCATGAAACTAGATATAAATCCCTATGTCACAAGATGGGTTGCCAACTGGCTCACTGACAGAAAACACACTGTGAAAGTAGCAGACACCAAATCCGACTTCAGACCAGTGACAAGTGGAGTACCACGGGGTTCAGTCCTGGGTCCTCTCCTGTTTGGCATCTACTTCTCTGAAGTACAGGCTAACACAGAAGGTCTTTGGCTAACGAAGTTCACAGATGACTGCAAACTAGGAGCCATAATCGAAACTCCTAACGATGTGGACATCCTACAAAAGGGAATCACTGAGACAGATGCCTGGTGTCAAAGCTATGGCCTCAAGCTCAATGCCAAAAAGTGCATTGTCATCCCCTTTGGTAAAAACTCTGTACCCATGAACTACAACATAGGTGGTAGTATACTTAACACCAAAAGTGTGATAAGAGACCTTGGGACACAGGTGGACAGTAGTCTCTCCTTTGATAATCACATCACCACAGTAGTCAGGAAATCCTTCTATATGGCACACCTCATCACAAAAGGTTTCTCATCCAGAAAAAAAGAGGTCATTGTTCCCCTCTACTCATTAGACCCATTATAGAGTACAACGCCCCTTTTGGTATGTACCTCACAAGACATCTACAACAACTGGAAAGGCCACAGAAATACCTCACAAAGAGGATTACTGGCCTCAAACAGATGCCCTATGCAGACCATCTCAAAAAACTCCAGCTTTACTCCATCGCATATCGCCTACTCAGAGGTGATCTCTGCCTAACATACAAAGCTGTGTCAAACCCAGAGCTGTTGGATATGCTCCACTTAAAGAAATCCCAATCCCTCCGAGCTACATGCTCTAGGGACCTAAACCTTGTCAAAACAATAAACGGAACATGCCGGAGGGACAGATTCCTGTCGCAGAGACTTCCCATACTCTGGAATAAACTACCTATCTATATCAAACAAAGCTCCTCATTAGCACTATTCAAGAAAAATCTTGATGATTGGATGGGAAATAGGAAATTCACCCCGGGGATCACCTCTGTGGCTCTGCTCAACAGTGGCCCAGAAAAATAATTTTCTTGGGTGGCAAAAGCCAGGGTACCTTTTTGGCTGGGTTTGTATAGGCCCCAGGGCTGATAGCCTAGTACCTACCTATATGCCTTAGCCTATCTATTGTAGTAACACATTTATAAATAGTGGGGTAATAAACTGGGATTGACATTTTATCCCAAAGTAAGAGAAATGTATTCATGGAGACTATCCAATCCATATGAGCAGCCTGAATCTATGTTTCTCTGTACCTATGTACCTTGTTACACATAACACAAGGCTTGTTTACTCTGCATGATGACTTGGTAAAAGAAACGTAAGTGAATTAAGTGTAGACCCCAAAGATTGGAAATGCAAACTGAATATTTAAGTAAATTTGATCATTAGATTTCTTACTTAAAGTTAAGAGGGTCCCCAACGCCTACGCATCTACAAATTTAAGGACGCCAAATAAATCCACAAACCACCTGAAAGAAACAAAAAGGAAGCTTAGCTGAGGTAAATGATGTAAATAAATTTCAAACACCAGTTTGCTGTGAGCACTTTCGTCCACTTTAAAGAGATGAACGTCTTCAAACAATTACAAAACTGTAAATCCCTCCTATATAATCAGTCAGTATCACATGATTGGTTAGTCACATGAGTTACAATTCACTTATAAAAACCAACCTTATTTAAAATCATTACAAGAAATAAAATACTCGAAAATTACATGAAAAAAACATAAAATGCATAAACACACTTGAAAATAAGCACAGTGAGTTGCCCTAATCTATCTAGAATACGCAACCATTCCTATAAATATTTTGTTTTTATATAAATATATATATATATATATATATATATATATATATATATATATATATGAAAATCTTTTCAATGTGTTATACTTTTTAGTTTCAGCATACAAGTTATGGAACATTGATCATTTATGCATGGAAATCAGTAAGCATTCAGGAGAAGTTGCCACCATAATTCCTGTTTTTCCGATATTAATCCTATATTTCCCCCTCTTTCCTTCAACTTCACCTGATCTATAACTCTGAACTTGAACTTATGCCCTAGGCTCTGCTGTATGTGTTTGGCCAGCAGATTGTTCTCTTTCCCTTTTCTTATGCTATATAAATGCTCGTATATCCTTTCTCTCAATTTTCATTCAGTCTTGCCTATATAAAATCCAGCACAGTCATAACATTTACCTAGATAAACAACATTCTTTGAATTACAATCATATTTTCTGTTAGTTTTAAAGGGTCTGTTATTAACCCAGAACTGCACCCCTATATCTATATAGCTACAGTATGGGCAAGCTTCACACCTGAACATCCCTGTTGTTCTAGGTAGGGCCCATAGTGCCCTTTCCAAAATAGTTTTTAAGTGGCTCCTTTTCTATAAATTATGTTAGGTGCTAGTCCCAATTTGTTTCTACAGTCTGTATTCCCCAAGTGGGTCACCCAATTTTTCTTCAAAATTTTACCAATTAGTCCAAAGTCTTGATTAAAAGTAGTTATAAAACTCATCTCATATCTTTTCTCTACGTTAATACTCCTGGGCTGTGCTTGAAAGGTGTTATTTATTTCTGCTATTAAAGGTCCTTTCAATATAGGTAGAAAATAACCATTCTGCTTCTTATTTGTTACTTCAATAATGAACCCTTCTAAAAATATTTCCAGGTACCCTCTTCTAGGGAACATGTTTTTTAATTTCAGACATTCTGTTTCAAAATCTATGTCCAAAATGTCCATCCTAGCAACCCGTACTAGTTGACCTTTAACTACGGATTTCTTTTGGTGCATGGGATGGAAACCAGAAAAGTATAGAAATGAATTCAAATAAGTTTCCTTCCTGATTATTTTGGCTACAAATTAATTAAATCTTTAGATAATTCTACATCTAAGTTGGCTATCTTCGTGTTGTCAAAGGTATAGGTAAATTCCAGGAAGGTGGTACTCTTGTTTATTATTGCAACAATATTTTTAGCCTTTTCTGCATCTCCCTTAAAAATAATGAAAATATCATCCAGGTATCATGTATAATATTTAATATAATTCATAATCTCTCCATTATTAAATATATATCTATTCTGCCAGTATGCCATGACAGTAGTAGCAAAACAGGCACCACGGGCTGCTAGGATGAACACTTTGACATAGATTTTGAAACAGAATGGGTGTGTTTTGTAATAGACTTTGCTTGCAATGGCTTTAAATGTAGCAGCACTTAAGTGTGAGTTGTTATTTTTCAAAGTCTGAAGAAGTTGGTGCAGGGCGCTGACGAAAAGCAGTATTGTGGTGCGTAATAAAATTGAAGTCATTCATTTATTGGCGTCTTGTTTGCTTATCCCTTTGGAATTTAAAAAGACCTGCTTCAGTGAGTTTGGCTATCCAGCTGAGTTCATCTTTGATGAGTTTCACCTCTCTGACTGTGCTTATTAGAGGTGTTTAGTTCTGCTGCTTGGAATTAGGAACTGTGTTGGCTTAGTAGCAGCTTGTTGTTTTTGCCTTGACTTCCAGAACAAGCATACGAGTGTTTGGGAGGTGTTTAGTCCTGCTCTTTGGCATCAGGAGCTGTGCTGGTTTAGTAGCAGTATTTCAAAATTACATAGCCAAAGACACCAAACACCAAAACCCTGAAACTGCGAAATTCAAAATCCCGATGCTACAATACAGATACAGCACACATAAACACATACATACCACTTTCCCCCCAACTCAAATATAATATCCTACACTACTTTTATGTGGGGGGCTTTACCCCCACACCCCCCTACTTATATATACTAACTCTGAGATCGCACAGTCAGACACACACAAGCAACTCACTCCCACATATTATACATACCTTCACACACACACATCACAGTCAAAACACACACTGACAGACACAAAAGCCCCTAACCAATAGACATACACATACATACATATCCAAACTCACATCTTACCATTCAGACACCACAGCACCAGAAGCGTTAATTCAAAATCTCCGTACTTCTGGATTTTGAATTTCGTGCTTTTGGTTTAACGGTATTTCAAGACTTCGGTATTTTAATTTTGAAATACTGAAATTCGGGATTTCAGTATTTCGAAAGTAAAAAGGGAACCCATATATATATATATATATATATATATATATATATATATATATATATATATATATACACACACACACACACACATACACACATATATATATATATATATATATATATATATATATATATATATATATATATCTTGGTTCATAGGCAGGTACTAGGCTATTGGCCCTAGGGCATGTACAAGCCTAGCCAAAAAGGTACCCTGGCTTTTGCCGCCCAAGAAAATTATTTTCCTGTGCCTCTGTCAAGCAGAACCACAGAAGTGATCCCCAGGGTAAATTTCCTATTACCCATCCAATCATCAAGCTTTTTCTTGAAGAGTGCTAATGAGGAACTCTGTTTGACATAGATAGGTAGTCTGTTCCAGAGTATTGAAAATCTCTGGGACAGGAATCTATCCCTCCAGCATGTTCTTTTCATTGTGGTGACAAGGTTTAGGTCCTTAGAGCATGCAGCTCGGAGGGATTGTGATTTTTTTTAAGTGGAGCATGTCCAACAGCTTTGGGTTTGACATAGCTTCATATGTTAGGCAGAGATTGTCTCTGAGAAGGCGCTATGCGATGGAGTAAAGCTGGAGTTTTTCGAGTTGGTCTGCGTAAGGCATCTGTTTGAGGCCAGTAATCCTCTTTGTGAGGTATTTTTGCGGCCTTTACAGTTGTTGTAGATGTCTTGTGAGGTACATACCAAAAGGGGCATTGCACTGTATAATGGGTCTAATGAGTGATGAGTAGAGGAACAATGACCTCTTTTTTTCTGGATGAGAAACCTTTTGTGATGAGGTGTGCCACATAGAAGGATTTTCTGACCACTGTGGTGATGTGATTAGCAAAGGAGAGACTACTGTCCACCTGTGTTCTAAGGTCTTTTATCACACTTTCGGTGTTAAGTAGACTACCACCTATGTGGTAGTTCATGGGTACAGAGTTTTTACCAAAGGGGATGACAATGCACTTTTTGGCATTAAGCTTGAGACCATGGCTTTGACACCAGGCATCTGTCCCAGTGAGGCCCTTTTGCAGAATGTCCACATTGTTAGGAGTTTTGATTATGGCTCCTAGTTTGCAGTCATCTGTGAATTGAGTTAGCCAAAGACCTTCTGTATTAGCCTGTACTTCAGAGAAGTAGATACCAAACAGGAGAGGACCCAGGACTGAACCCTGTGGTACTCCACTTATCACTGGTCTGAAGTCTGATTTGGAGTCTGCTACTTTCAAAGTGCGGGTTCTGTCAGTAAGCCATTTGGCAACCCCTCTTGTGACATAGGAATTTATACCTAGTTTAGTGAGTTTATCTATAATTCCAGAGTGGGGGATGTTGTTGAATGCCTTGGTGAGATCTAGATAGGCTGTGTAAACCACCTTATCTTCATCTATGGCTTTGGTGACTGCTTCAACAAAGTCTATCAGGTTTAGGAGACATGATCTGCCTTTTACAAACCCAAACTGTATGGGTTCCAGAGTTTGGAGATCTCCAATGTCTTTGTTTATGAGTTCCATGACGATACGTTCCATGGCCTTGCAGACTAGGCTCATCAGGCTAATGGGATGGTAGTTCCCTGGGGTCTGTTGTGGCTCCCACTTTGTGGAGAATGATAATCGTCGCAGTGCGCCATTCAATGGGCACAAAGCCTGAGGTGAGGCTATGACTGAACATGGTACTTAGGTGGGGTGCCAGTTCATTCTGTAGTTCATGTAGAAGGCAGCCTGGGATGCTGTCAGGTCCCATGGATGCTGTGTTCTTGGCTTTGGAGAGTGAGGTTTTTACCTGTGCAGCCATGATTACAGGAAATTTGCATTCTTCCAGTGTAAAGATGGGCCCTTTAGGAGGTGAGAGGGAGGTAAAGTTAGCACTGAACCTATCTGCCAGAATGTTGGCAATATCAGTTGGTTCTGTATATTTAGTGTCATTGTGCTGTAACTCAGAGCAGATCTGAATGTTGCCATTGAGATTCTTGACATAGCTATAGAATGCTTTGTGGTTGTCTTTAGAATCATTGGTGATTTTGTTTTCATAACTAGCTTTGGAGGATTTTATGAGGGATCTCAGCTTCTTACTGAGGCTGACCAGGGAGTTCCTCCAATCATGGGATTTTACTCTTTTTTGCAACAGTTTCTTTCTTCTGTTGTAGAGTTTGTTTATGGCAGAAGACCACCAGATTGGCTTCCTGTTTTTGGAGGATAGCATCTTGGTTCTGTTAGGGATAGCACGATCCATGCACTCGTGTAAGTGCTTATAAAGTACATTTGTGTAGGATTCAGCAGTCGTACCTCTATTGTTCATCTGCATGGGTGTCATGAAGTTTGCCACTTCTGTGTTAACAAGTGTGAAGTTGGCTTTGGAGAAATTTTTTACGATTGTTTTCCTAATGGGGGATGGGAGCAGGATGTGGATGTCTAGGGTGATTAACTTGTGGTCAGATCTGACCAACGAGGACTTGATGTCTGGTGTGGAACACCGATGGTGATGACCAGGTCTAGGATATTCTGCCCCTGGTGGGGGTGTGGATAAGTTGATCCAAGGCGTTGGAATTGATTTCCAGAAAACGTTGAGCAAAAGAGTTGGTACATGAGTAGTTTTCCAAGTTAATGGTGGGGTAGTTGAAATCACCCATTATTAGGGTGTTGGGTTGTACCATAATATTTTCCAGTGTATCAAGAAAAGAGGAGTGGGAATCCTGGGGCATGGCGGGGGGTCTGTATCAAGCTACAATCTGGATTATGGTTTTGCCCAGAGTTAGTTGAACTTGGATAATCTCGGATGCATTATGCTGAGCAACTAGCTTGGAGGTGTGGATATCCTTAATGAATATGGACACACCTCCACCTTTAGTGTTTCGGTCTGGATTTGGTGGCCGAAAGGTGTGGTATGAATTATAGCCTGGTAATGTAGGGGTGCTCTCTGGAGCTTTGAACCAGGTCTCTGTCACTGCACAGATGTTGATGTTCTCCATTTTAAGGAATGCCTCGAGTGAGTGCATTTTGAGGTTTAGACTTCTAGCATTGAATAGCATTACCTTTAGATTTTGCTTGCTTGTACCTGTTACGGTGGTGAATTTGTCATTTGAACCTTGCCTAAAAAAAGGCACTATAGGGGTGGCAAGAGCCTTTGCCAGTATCCGGAATCCAAAGGGTGACAGGTGCAGGATATCTCTGGCAAAGCAGCCTGGTCTGTCGATCATATCCTCCCAGGTAGACAGATACTGGATTCCCTTAGAATGACACCAGAAGCGTAGCCAATTGTTAAAGTCAATCATTTTGTCCTTGTACTGTGGTATCATTCTGGGTGATGGCAGGATGCTACTCAAGGCTAGGGTCATACCTGCCTGGGCTACAAGATCGGAGAGCTCCTCCATGTTTCTTTTCATGTAGTCCAGGGAGGTATGTCTCAGGAAATTTGTAGATGTAACAAAAAAGAATCCTAGCTGAGGTAAATGATGTAAATAAATTCCAAACACCAGTTTGTTGTGAGCTCTTTTGTCCACTTTAATGAAATGAACTTCTTCAACAATTACAAAACTGTAAACCCCTCCTGTATATTCAGTCAGTAACACATGACTGTTTAGTCATTATATATATATATATATATATATATATATATATATATATATATGTAAACCAACATTTTTATAGGAATTATTGTGTATTCTAGATTAAGGCAACTCACTGTGCTTATTTTCACGTATGTTTACGCATTTTATGTTTTTTTATGCAATTTTCGAGTATTTTATTTTGTGTAATGATTTTAAATAAGGTTGTTTTTTATAAGTGAATTGTAACTCATGTGACTAACCAGTCATGTGTTACTGACTGAATATACAGGAGGGGTTTACAGTTTTGTAATTGTCTGAATAAGTTCATTTCATTAAAGTGGACAAAAGTGCTCACAACAAACTGGTGTTTGGAATTTAGTTACATCATTTCAGCTAAGATTCTTTTTTGTTACATCTGCAAATTTCCTAATGGTATAGTTTTCAGCTCACAAGAATACACTGAACTTTTGAACATGTTTGATAGATTTGGTTTTGATGTTATGAATTTTGTCATTAATTTTAATTCTAAGCTATTGCGCCCTTTATTAGAAAAAGTTACTGTTTTAAATGAAAAACAAAAATACTTCTGACTTGTTTGAATTTAATAAGCTAAAATATGTGCAGATTTTTTGTAAGGCTGATGGGCAGGTAAAAAAACAACATTTTGAGGAAACAAAAAACTGTAAAGAGATTTGAAGGAATATGCTACTCACATTGCATGCCCACTTGCTATGATACTTAGTGACAATTCAGCTACTTTTTCTTCTCACTTGGTTGATTCTAACAATACACCTTTTATGTACCACCTACAAATTCTCTTTTTGACAACATTGGTAATTTCAGTACTGAACAGGCACAGGGAAGTTCTGGCAATTCTCCCTTCGCTCCTGTAGGTCTGAGAGATTAGAAAACCACAACGGGGGATGGGGAAGGATATATATTCCACAAACAATACTATCAATAATAATAACAACAATTTTTTTCCCCACAAGTGCACTTGGGGAAACTTGGGAGGAGGGGACATGGGGAGTGCAGGAAGAAAAACCTTCCATCTCTTTGGTTGACTACCCTACGGATGATGAAATAAATAACTTAATACTTGACAGGGAATGCATTACTTCATCACATGGTGGCATTATGTTGTCATTTAAAGGTTTTAAAATCTACAACTACACTGACATTTCTATCACTAAAGCTCATTGTTCCCTTGTAAGCAAAGGGTTTAAATTTGTTCCTCATTTCAAGTTAGATATCATTGATCTCATTTTGGAATCAAAACTGTACACTAGAAAGCTCAATTTTCAGATTAATCCCTTCACGTCAACTGACAGCACTCATTTTAACACTTCAGTGGTCAAGAAAAAAAGTATTTATAACCCCCCCACACCCAATAATTTCCATTTAAAAAAAATGTTGTGAAAAGTATTTTTATTCAATTTCATCCAATTGTTCCTGCTTTTATCACAACCTGACCACTGATGAAAACGTAGCACTACAAGACTTAACATCTGATGACTCATTACGTATCATGAAGCCAGACAAAGGATGGGGAATTGTCTTGGTTGTTAGACTTGATTATGTGGGTCACATCTCTAGTATGTTACATGACTCAGACTACTATATTACAGTCTCCTGTAATGAAATCTTTTTTGCATACAAGAAAATTGACCTGTTCTTAGAAGACTCAATTATGCAAGAGGTTATTAATGTTGATACTTACAATTTCCTCTCTAACTTTCAACCTTTGATACCAGTAACCTTTGGTATACCCAAGGTCCACAGAGATATTTCTAGTCTCCATTATATGTTGATTGTGGTAGTCAGGAGCTCTAAAACGTACCCGATGGAAGTTTTCATAGATGGTTTACTTAAAAATTGTATATCTACTGTTAAGCACATCTTAAAAGACTCATGGGACTTTCTGTCTAAGATTACTCCACACATATATAATGATGATTGCAGTTTCCTCACAGTAGATAGAAATGACTTATTTACTAGCATTTTTCATGAGACTGGCCTCAAATTTTTTCACCGTGCTTCACATGACCTGATCACTTTTGACAACTCCATGATTAATTTCATCAGCACTCTAACTAAACTCATTTTAAAAAAAATGACTTCATCATTTTTGAGGGAAGAGTACTTTAAACAAACATGAGGTATTGCTCTGGAGACTGCATGTGCCCTCATTTACACCAATTTAGTTACATACTGGTGGAAGAACTTGATATTCAAGTCCATTTACAACAACTATTGGCAACTGTTTTTTCGTTACCTGGATAACATTTTCATCCTTTGGACAGCCCCTGATACACAGGTTGCAAAAGTCATTGAAATCCTTAATAACTCTACTTCATTTTGAAAATTTACTCACCATTTCTCCCATGACTAGATTGTTTTTCTGGAAGTGGACGTATAGATAGAAAGACTATAAACAAAAATGATTTCTCTCAAAAATACACAGAAAACTTGCTTTTTTGAATCACTGTTTGCATTTTTCAAGTTGTCATCACTACACTGTAAGAAAAGTATCTTCAAAGGCCAACTAGTGTGGGCTGCCAGAATGTATTGTACTCCAGAAATATTTGAGGGGAATGTGAAAACATTTTTAACATATTTCTGGAAAGGGCATACCCTTATGAATTTTTATCACCCATTAAAGAGGAAGTCTGAGGGGGCTGGGGGACAAAATGCCTTCCTTTACTTGGTTCATCTTTAGAGCCTTGCACAAACTCTAAGACTACACCAGACACAGATTTTGCTAATGCTTTTTTAGTGAAATATAGCTCACAATTCAAAGCAATCAAAGAAGTAGTTATAAAACATTGGAACATTTTTAAGGCAGATTAAACTATATTTACTACCCTGGGGGAGGCACCTAAAATTGTTTACAAGACTGGAAAAAAATGAAAAAACATTTTTGAAAATACCATTGGATTGCCCCCAAGGATATCTTTAGGCACTAGAAAATGTGGTACTTGCTTTCAGTGTTCATATATATTTAGAAAAGAAACCATAGTGTTGGACTATTGTAATTTTAAAGTTGAACTTGTATTTGTCAATTGTCTAGCAAAATGTGTAATCTACTTTGCATACTGTCTCTCTTACTCAGGTTTCTATGTCAGAAAAAACAACAGACAGCTTAAAAGAGGATTTATGAACATAATTGTGATATGACAAGACAAAACAAAGGTCATTTACTTTATAAACATTCTATTTTTTGCACAAATATTCATAGGTTCTGTGACATCCCCACACTGGGCCAGCAATCAAGGAGCCTGAATCCTCACCACTGACACTGGAGAGGAGCATGCACTTGGAATACAAATGGATACACTCAATATTTCCAGATGCAGACCTCTCTGCATCAAGCACAATCTCCCTTAAGAACACACAGGGAACACACTCACTCCAGGGTATGGATCTTTCTATCTCTTTCCCTCCAGGTCCCCAATAAGAGTCCCCACTGGTACAGCTGTAGGGTTAGGTCCTCAGCCAGGTGTCCAAGTGAAGACCTCCAGCACAGTTTCTGTAATCCCAGTGCTTGGTGTCCCTGCTCCAAGTAGTTGACACACACATGCACACACACACACACACACACACACACACACACACACACACACACACACACACACACACACACACACACACACACACACACACACACACACATACACACACACACACACACACACACAAATACACATCAGAAAGGCTGGCACAGATTTACTTGCTGTGTCTCCTTCTGCCCAAAGTATAAAGTAGCCACCAGACACCCCACAATCAGCTACTCTAAGGCCCTTAGCAAAAGGTGTCCAATTATACTGTGTAGTATTAATACTAATACAAATGGTAGCAGGTGACCAAGAAAGCTTGGTCTTCTGGAGTGACCGACACAGTGTCATCAAATAAATATAAGCACTCTCAAAACTTAAATATTTTCTAAAAAGGACCAGCCACAATAAAAAAGTTTAAATATATTTAATAATAAATAATAAAAAGAGCAATAAAATACTAAATATATATATTTACAGTAAACCACAGAGTTCAAATCACAGGAAATATTGAAAATAACATTGATGGACAGACTCATACAAATAAAGAAAACCAATCTCTAAACTAGGTTTCACTATATTCCTGACGGAATCTAGGAAATTACTATTCCCTAATAACTTATGTGATAGAGCAAGGCACAATGAAATACATGAGCAATCTTTCTAGTCAGGTTCCCCAAAACAGAATACGCAATACTCAAAGAACACTCTCTGTAATTTCTAAACATAATTTCTAATATGACTGACAGAATGACCTCATCTGGTCACCTGACTCTAGGTTCTTAAAGTATCCCCATTTGAAGCTGAGACAGGAATTTAGCATAGATAGCTACAATACACGTCTAAATGTTTATGGCAATGCCTAGGACTTCCCTGCATTTTACTGAGCTAATGAACAAAGACTTATTCCAGACCTACCATCTCCAGTCCTATTCAGCACAGTCGGATGCTGAGTTTATGGCTTAACAGCTAATTTAATTTCAAGGATTTTCCAAAACTAACTGTGCTGAAGTTAATCACTTCTCTTCCAGTGTTCAGTATATACATTTTTAACACTAGCAACTTTACAGACACATTTTGATTTTCAAATGTCATACAGTTCTAATACATTTGTAACATAAGCATCTGTGCAAATCAGTTTGATAATCAATACCATACAGTTCTGTTACATTTGTAACATAACCATTTGTCAAATCAGTTTGATATTCAAATGCCATACAGTTCCAATACATATGTAGCATAAGCATCTTGTATACATCAGTTTGATATTCAAAGGATATCATTCTTTATAAAACTGCAGCTAGCTATGCTGGTACTAGCCCATATCATCACAGGTTCCACTTTGACATTTTAGAAACTGTTTCAGGAAATGAATGGGGGGCGGGGTCCTTGGGAAGTTCTTTTGAAAAAGAGAAAGCTGTATTGGCAAATTAAGCTGAATGCTTCAGCACACCCAGGAATTAATGAATGTATTTCTATTATTCTTGCTCTAAAGCTAAAAGCTTTAAAACTTTAACGCTACATAGCTTCAATCAATTTTATCAGTCTTAAAAATTTTTACTTGTTTTTAAAATAATCACACATATGCATTTTTGCACTGCTTTTCCTTTTAAATCCCTTTTTACTGCACTGTTTTTATTATGTGTAAAAATATATATCTTTCAACATGTATTGCTTTTTGTATGAGTTTTTTTATACTTATTTCTTTTTTGAATTAATTATATAATTTGTTGTATTCCAAGATATTGACTTTTTACATTGCACTTGCACAAGCTTCTATTGGTTTACTTCACAAGTTTGATTCAGACTGCATTAGACCTCTCAGGAAGTTTCAGTTAGAAGTTCTAATTTAGATTCACCATTTATACAAATTTATTTATCGTATTGGTGGTTTTCAGTGTCACATGGCAGTCTTTTTAGAGACTTAAACCATGCATTTTTAACTAATCTTGGTTCTGAAGAAGTTCCATTACAATTTACAGGGAAGAAAGCTCTAAACCAAGTTTTTTATTTTATTTCAAACAAAGTAAAGACATTGCTACAACTCCGGCCTTGTTATTCCAACATTCAGCAGCCTGTTTTTTTTTCTTACTATAGGAGTTTTTTCTTGGAAGGTATTGATGTTGCGAATTTAACACTCAAACTGGTTTAAAGAGATTGTGCTTATTTGGTTCTGACTACACTATGAGAGCTTCACTTGCATTTTCTAAACGTCAATTTGGCTTTGAACTTAGTTGGAATTAGCTCACTAAAAACAGGCTGACAATAAACATCACCAAAACTACAACTATACAATCCCCACAATCTCTTTCTCAGACCTCTCTCATGACCCTTTTCCATTCATCACTTCCCAGTGATACCTTGGTGCACAGCTTCAGCATCACCTTCTCTTACTCCACAAGTTGAGTTACAGGTTAATAAGGTACTTCCCCAGTTAAAGACAACTTACTCGATTATAATTGTTCTTGCCATCAATGTCTTTATTCCCAGGTTCCAAGATGCCCTCCTCTCTGTTACTTTTCTGAAGTCTTTCATCAACTCTTGTGTGCTGCAAACAGAAAATAAGGTACTCACATTCATACCTTCCATAGAAAGAACCATTGTAAAACAATATAAATGAAGTACTGAGATACATACGAACCACAGACAACATCACAGCACAACAAGATAAAGTACTCAAATTCATACAAACCATAGAGGGCACCACTGCATAATATATATAAAGTACTGAGATTCCTATGAACTACAGAGAGTGCCACTATACAACGATATAAAGTACTCAGATTCATATGAACCATAGAGAGCATCACTGTACAACAATATAAATAAAACACTCAGATTCAAACAAAACCATAGAGAGCACCACTGTACAACAATATAAATAAAGCACTCAGATTCAAACAAACCATAGAGAGTACCACTGTACAACAATATAAATAAAGTACACAGATTCATATGAACCATAGAGAGCACCGCTGTACAACAATATAAATAAAGTACTCAGATGGAAGAAAACCACAGAGATCACCACTGTACAAAAATATTAATAAAGTACTCAGATTCATACAAACCATAGAGAGCACCACTGTGCAACTGTATAAATAAAGTACTCAGATTCAAGCAAATCACAGAGAGCAACCACTGTACAACAATATAAATAAAGTACTCAGATTCATATGACCCACAGAGAGCACCACTGTACAACAATATAAATAAAGTACTCAGATTCATACAAACCATAGAGAGCACCAATGTACAACAGTATAAGCAAAGTACTCAGATTCATACAAACTGTAGAGAGCACTACTGTACAACAACATAAATGAAGTACTGAGATACATACAAACCACAGACAGTATTACAACACAATATAACGTACTCAGATTCATACAAACCATAGAGAGCACCACTGTACAACTGTATAAATAAAGTACTCAGTTTCAAGCAAATCACAGAGAGCAACCACTGTGCAACAATATAAATAAAGTACTCAGATTCATATGACCCACAGAGAGCACCACTGTACAACAATATAAATAAAGTACTTAGATTCAAACAAACCATAGAGAGCATCAATGTACAACAGTATAAGCCAAGTAGTCAGATTCATACAAACTGTAGAGAGCACCACTGTACAACCATATAAATAAAGTACTCGGATTCATACAAACCGTAGAGAGCACTACTGTACAACAGTATAAATAAAGTACTCAGATTCAAACAAACCATAGAGAGCACCACTGTACAACAATATAAATAAAGTACTCAGATTCATTTTTCAAAAGGTTATTCTAGGGCCCAGGAACAGCAGAGTCCTTATGTAATGTTCGCCACGTAAATTTAATTTATTTGAAACACATTGTATTTAGACTACCCTGCATTGTTGCACGGTAAATATGTTTCTCATGTGATTTCATTGAAACAGACCATGTGGCATGAAGAAGCCCAATGAGGGTTCCTAAGTTATATTAGCTTAGCATGAAATTCATAAGTTTACTAAGGGTTACACTATCACAGTAAATTACCAATATATTTCTGAAGGTTTATTGTATATTACAAGCCATCCTTTCAGAGAATGCACAGGCTGCTAAACGTCCATAACATAGAAAAAGTGGGCCTTTCCAGGTTTTGAATGTTTTACAACTTTACCCTAATCTGTGAGCTTGCATACATTCTAAAAGCACATATGGGAAAGCTGCAGAGCTCATTCTTGTTGTACTATAGCTATTTTATTTTATTGTCAGCAAGCATTGCCTCTCCACATATTTCTAGTATGTCTGATAATTTATTGCATACAAAGTAGTAACAAACTAGATAACAATATATTTCCTTTCTGTGGCTGTTTATTTGATGCAGGGTATCCTGTTTTTTGCATTTACAGTTTAAATAATTTTCTCTCGTATGTCTGCAGTTGTGTGTTATGTTTTACTGCTAAAGGCTATGCAAGTTTATTACTACTCTAATGACTCTATGCCAGTTCTGTTAAGAATATACTACAAGGTATTAGACTTTAGACAAGCGGTATATGCATTTTAACTTGATTCAATATGTTATCTGCACAAGTCTCTGTTAATATACTGCATTATATGACTTTAGCTTCATCAGCTCTCTAGCACAGTTTCTGCCTATTTACTGTATTTGATTATGTAATTGATTTAACCAATTTTCATCTGCTTAGAATGTTTACGTATTACAGCATACTAATTACTTAATTTAATTAAGTTTATCTGTATAAGTTTATGCAATTTTCTCTGAATATTATGTTTACTCAGAGTTCTCTCCCTAGCCTACCTATTCCTTCTGCACTAAACAACCCCTTTTCTCTTTTTCTCTCTTCTGCCCTTTCTCCATCAGCATGGTCTTTTCCATTTGAATTAACTGCCCAGGCTATTTCTCTCCCTAAAGTACGGGAACTGCATGCTCAAGCCTCAGTAATCTACATGCAGCCCAGAGTATGTCCTTACAAAATCTTACCTGGTCTGTAACTTCAATTCATAGTAATCATTTTATGTCTATAATAAGTGGCAAGCACACTACTAGGACTTCTTTTAACTGTTTTTTAATAAACATTGTTTCTGAAATGGATGGACCACTGGTTTATTTTGTTTTGGATTCACACTACAAGGACCTAATCTGCTACAACAAATTAGACCTATCCCCTGATAAAGCCAGAACTCTATTACTGCTAAGCAGTTAAACAATTAAGGTACGAGTCCACTGAACTGGGGCTAGATACTGTAGCAGCTTGATTTATTTTTTCCTTCTTAAGACTCTGCCATCAGCTCAACCTGTTCTGTGTGCCTTTGCTCTGCTTGGGCTCACTATGGTCCCCTACTCTACCCCCTTTCCCACCCAGTACCAAATCCAGTACACCTATACTTACCACACCACACCTACCACATCACAATAGCTGCTCACAATTGACTACATCACTATTACCTCATACCACTTAATAATCCCACCGATCTCCTGCTCCCTCCTCCACCTTCTTAGACAATTGCACTCATTCTCTACTCTCGTAGCTCCATTTTCACAAACCACTACCACCCCTACACCAAACCCTAAACTCAAACATGATACTCATTCACATAATAATCCTTGCACTAATAATTGCCCTCACTCTTACCACATCTCGCAACCTTTCTATTATCTACTTAAAATCTCCCACCGACCTCTCCACAAATCCTCCTCTAACTGCACACACCAACATCAACATAACACCCCAAATCTATAACTCCACCAATATTGATCTATTCTCATATAGATATTTACATTCACCTACCTCTCCAAATATATCACTGAACTCCCCCAAACATCCATTAAATATTTTCCACAACATCTCGCAAAAAACTCTAAGCTTCAATTATGTGGAGACATACACCCCAACCAAGGCCCAAATCCCACCCATCAATCAAAGAAAATCCCAAAAAACAATTAAACCTAACACCCCGCCACTCATCAACATACCCAAAAAAGGTCGGATATCTTCCTTATTAACGTAAACCTCAGAAGACTGTTAAATTACATGAATTCCATGCTACTCTATCCCTGCATACTCCTGACATTGCTGTCCTAACTGAAACCTGGCTTAAACCCCACATAAATAAGAACAAAATCATACTCCCTGGATATAATATTCTTAGACAAGACAGGACATCAACATGAAGAGAAGGTGTAGCAATAATATATAAGGATTCACTTAACTTTGAACAACTGCAGGTAGATTTCCCCCAGAACTAAATAACACTGAACCACTAGTCACATGCCTAAAAACAACAACAATAAACATATAATCCTACTATCAGTACTAATCCCACCCAACAATGACCCATCTACTATGGAAATCCTACTCTCATGCTTGCTCACTACATTTAGTCAAAAAAACATCATAGTTAGAGAATTTAATACTGATTGGCAAAGGCAAACCTATTCCTTTCAAAGCTCCTCTGATTACATAAACTTACATGGATTCACCCATCTGATACATAGATCCACTAGGGTTGACAAAAACAGCAACAAACAACCAATTCTTGACTGGACCCTAACAAATAAACCCTCACACATCTATCAATCAGGTTGTCTGCCAGACAGCCTAAGTGACCACCTACTAACCTACATGCTAAGGCATTGAAACTCTCACACACAAACTACATCATACAAACAAGTACACAATGCACAGAATTTCTCCACAGACACTTTTAAACAACTACTCCAAAACTGTAATTGGTCCCCATTAAAATACCTCCCATTAGATATATCAGTTGAATACTTCAACAGTAGATTTCTAAATATACTAAACACCTTGGCCCCTATAAGACACATCAGATCTAAAACAAACTACTGCCCATGGTTCACAAAATAAACCAGACAGCTACGAAAACAAGGAGACAAACTGTGGTACCAACATCAGAACAACAAAACCAAAGCCTCCCTTAATAATTACTGTCAGTTAAGAAATGCTTGCAAAAAACAAATCAAAACTGATAACAAAACAGTACTACTCAAACATGCAGCGCAAACATCAAAATAACCCACAAACAGGCAATATCTATCACCCCAAGGAGTCACAATTACAAAACATATTGGTTTTCAGATCTATCCCTCTTCTAGTTAAGAATATTGATTTCCATTGTAGGATGTGGGAGCATTGTGAACAGCTCCCACATTTGAATGTTCCTGCTCTCTTGTTAGAATTTATTTTCTTTTTAGTTTCCAATAATTCCTTTATGTTCCTATGCTTCCTATAGGTAAATTTAAGGAGGTCCACGAAAATACTCCTCAAATCAGAATAGTTGCTGAATTTATTCCAGTTGGTGCTAACCACCTTCTTAATCCCGGTAGATTCAGTGCTGAAATTAAATATATAATTACTGCTCCAATTATTATTAACCTGATCTACCCTAGCCCTCACCCCCTCCTCATGTGTTCTAGGCTTCCCTAATATTGGGGCAAATTTATTATACAATTCTTTTCTTATTTCCACTAAAATTTCCTCAATAAGTGTAATTGGGTAATCACTTTCCATAAACATTTGTTTCAGTTTTGACTTTCATAATCAGCATCATCAGATGTCATCCTACAGCTCCTAATAACCTGCCGCCGACGATTCCTCTCTTCTGGGAAAGGGGATGGGCAGTTGTATAATGGAGATAAGAATTGGAAAATGTACTTTTCCTATAATTATTAGAATTAAGGTACTTAGCCTCCACTGTTTTCTAGTGATACGTCCAGAAACTCCAGTCCTTCATGTGAAATAGTGTGGGTAAATTTCAAAAATTCAGTGGTGTTATTGATGTAATCAATAAACACAAACAAGTATTCGTTCGGTCCTACCCAGAATATACATATATCATCCAAATATCTGCAGTGATAATTCCAATACTTAGAATAATGAGAATGTATTATATTTTTTTCTTCCCAGGTGGAAAGTGCCAGGTTAGCATACATGGGAGCACATCTTGCTCCCATTGCTACCCCACTGGTCTGTTGGTAAAACTTTCCCTCAAAAAATAGAAAATTATTCCTTAGTACTAATTCCATCAACTCTAGGAAGAGACAAACCTTCTCATGATGTATACTTCCCTTAAACTTTAAGGCTTCCTCAAACCATTTTAGACCTATGGTATGGGGTATCATGTTGAATAAATCATGAATATGTATAGTTACAAAGATAAACTCACCTTTGAATAAACTCTGATTGATACTTCTCAAAAAATCCCATGAATCTTTGAGAATCCCCTCCCTCTCAGTCCAAACTTTATTTAACTCTGCATCCAGATATTTGGCTAATGGATATGTTTTAGAGCCTTCAGCAGCCACTATAGGCCTAAGGGGTGGGTCCTCTGTATTTTGTGGACTTTGGGGATCCCAAAGATAGATGGTATCCTAGGTTTGTCAATGGTCAAATAATGAAATATTTCTGAAGTAATATTACCCTCATTTAATGTTTCTTTCAACATAAAATCTATTTTTCGGTATGCCACATTAATTTAATTCCTAGAAACTCTAGCATACCTGTCTGTGTCATTCAGCATATCTAACATTTTAACAGAGTAAATAATGCAATCCATAAGTACCACTCCCCCTCCCCACCTTTATCCGGCTTCATAACTCTAAAATAATGATACGCTTTTAATGAAGTTAGTAATTGGTTCTCTTCCTTCGTAAGATTAAATAATTTTCTTCCCTTGTTGAACCTAGATCTAATCTCTTCCTCCACCTGTATTTCAAAATTCTTTAATTGTGGGTGAAGGGGTGGGTTGCAGGTGCTTTTTTTCCTAACCTGGGTGGAAATGTTGGAATTGTTCCCTATTCCATTATCAAACATTAGCTCTAAGTTTTTCTTACGCACAAACATTTTCAGATTAATAAGGGTCTGTAAAATATTACTGGAAGAAGTAGGCACAAATTTTAACCCCTTACAAAAAATTTGAAATGAGTAAGGGTAACTTCTTCAACACTATAATTATATATGCTAAAATTTAGATAAATGTATCTATTCCCTATAGTCACTATTCCATTCCCATCCTGGTTGGTTGACAAAACCATGGGCCCATTCCTATCTGGGCTTAGTGTCCCTTCTTGTTTGGGTACCCTCCCCCCCGATTGATGTAATAATAATTTACTGGTCCCTGACTCCTAATTCTCTCTGATCGTCTAAGGTCAGGACATTCTTCTGGGTTGTCTAAATTATATCCTTCTCCATGATTACTGAAATTTCCCCTAGAATCCTCGTACCATCTCATGCCCACACCTTGATTCCCTGAAGGGAATCCATCGCCTACACCAGGAAAATTACTCTGGTAATTCCTGAACACATTCTTTTTGGGCTTAGAGTAACATAATTTATCCCTATATTCAGCAATATCCTGGTCCAATTGTTTACATTTCCTTAAATAAATAAGTTTACATTTGTCCTTAATCTTGTCCTTCATATTAAAATATTTGGCCTTTTAGTCTTACATAGTAAAAAGTAGATCATTAATAATCAAGTTGTTGACTTCTTTAATTTCTGTTAGTAGTTTCCCTTTCATTCTCCTTTATCATGGCCTTCACTATTTCTAATCCACAATTGTTGAAAATTTTTAATAATTTCTGATGGAACTCTCTCCCCTCTCTAATATTGTTGAAATATTTGTATAATCTAAATCCCTTTGGCACTATTTCTCTCCCCACACATTCTATTAAATAGCTATTATCCAAGCCCAAACTTTTATATTTGAGCATTAAATCATGTAAGTAATTAACATTGTAACTGTAACTGTAAGTGTCCGGGGAATTAGTAGTATGGCTTTGAAACACATAACTGGAAAATGAACAGTTAGTTTTAAGCCAATTAAAAACATTATTACCCCATCCCAGTCCATATTGGTCGTTTCAACTCCTTCACCAAAACAGCCATGCTGCCAGTCTCATTAGTGTCCTTTGGAAGAACTTCATTAGTTTCTTTATTGAGCCTGGTTGATTTACTCTTTCCATTCTTGGAATTGGGGTTTATAGGTCTCATAGAATGCTGCGAGCATTCTCAGTCATCTCTATCCTCTCCACACCTGTTTTCCTCCATTACTAGGTCCTGGGACTGCGAGTTGAATGTGACGACGTCATCGTTCCCCTGAAACCACGCCTCCTGGTTTCCTGGAATCATAGAATGACACCCTTGCATGTCTGAGTTTATTAAAACTGAACTCAAATGTGAAGAAAGCATAGATACACTCTCACCACCTCCACATATAGTCAGTCTCTGACTAAGTAGTGCCACAAGCTTAACTACTTAATATTCTTAACTAGAAGATGGATAGATCTGAAAACTAATATTTTTTTGTAATTGTGACTCCTTGGGGGTGATATATATTGCTTTGTGTGATACCTGTAGGACTTTTCATGTTGAAAAAAACACCAGAAAGTTTAAAAGATGTATATATGAGCATATGAACAATATTAAAAACAAAGATGAAAACAATGCTTTGTATAGACATACTAACACTTGTCCATCAGCTAAATTTGTTTTCTTTATAATAGAGAAGGTAGAAGTGGACCCATGTGTGGGACCCTGGGACGCCACAATTGAGTACTGTGAATTGTTTTGACAACTCAAATTAGAAGCCAATAAGAACTATGGACTAAATGATTTTATTTCCTTGGTCCCTGTTTTGAAACTTATAATAATCCTGTTCGATTCCAACTAGAGCGTCTTCTGTGTGGAGGCATGTGTGAATGGGCATGCCTTCGTTGAAGGTTGTGCGTCAGGGCTGGTAACTCGGCACATAAAAATCCACTACCAAACATTAGCGGACCGGAGTTCCGCTGTGGCGACCCCTAACCGGGATAAGCAGAAAGACCCAACAAAAATTATTTTGGCCACTAGATGGAGTATTTATTTTATTAATTTTTATAGATGTAGGATGCACACAATATATATTTATTTAACATATTTTGGATGCTTTTATACATTTTTTTATATTTTTTAAATATATTTTTTAAGCATATTTATGGTAATACATGTATTAATTGAAGTGCATTCATTGGTTTGTACAATACTATTTTAATGAATTTATAATTGTTTTTAAATTGTTCTTAATTGCATTAAAGAAATGATTGGATGAGTGTTCAGGGGAGGGATATATAAGGGAGGTTAGCTTACTGTTTATTATATTGTCTGAAGAAGTCTTTTTGTAAGGACGAAAATGTATTGGTATTTGCAGTGTTAGTACATTAAAGTGAGCTTCCTTCGGGCTTCATTGTGTGGCCTTTTTTTTTGCTGTTTACTACAGTTCTTTGGACTTATTGTGCTATTTTTCTAAGTGGTTCTAGTTTGTGTTTTTTTGGCACATTCTCCTTTTGTGGTTAAATAAATAAATAAAAATACAAACCGTGGAGAGCACCACTGTACAACAATATAAATAAATAAAGTACTCAGATTCAAACACACCATAGAGAGCACCACTGTACAACAATATAAATAAAATACTCAGATTCATATGAGCCATAGAGAGCACCATTGTACAACAATATAAATAAAGCACTCAGATTCAAACAAACCACAGAGAGCACCACTGTACAACAATATAAAGTACTGAGATTCATACAAACAATAGAGAGCACCACTGTACAACAATATAAATAAAGGACTCAGATTCAAACCTTAGAGAGCACCACTGTACAACAATATAAAGTACTCAGATTCATACAAACCATAGAGAGCACCACTGTACAACAATATAAATAAAGTACTTAGATTCATGAAAACTATAGCATCCCTGTACAACAATATAAATTAAGTACTCAGATTCATGAAAACTATAGAGAGCGCCACTGTAGAACAATAAAGAGAGCCACGTGGGCACCTATAACTGCAAGAGCAGAGCTCATCTTTAACATCAATACTCATAAGCTAGTAAATGCCAGTTACTGCCTACCTCTAAAAACAACCAGCTTACCATAAACCCTTATATACCTTACGCAATACAGAAGGTCTGCTACTTGTCAGAACCCCATACAAATTAACTACCAGATAGAGATATTTTTAAAAATTGCCACTTAATGCTGAAACAGACTCCCATAAGACATTATTATGATTACTGAGCTTAACTGATTTAAGGTGCAACTCAAAGAGCTTCTCATAAAGGAAGGCATATGCAAATGTTTTTGAGACACAGAGTAATCATCTATTCTACTGCCCTACCAAACCTGGTAAACAGCTACTGCACACAACTATTTTTATATGCTCTGATTCTCAATAGCTTCCAGTCTGAATTCTTGTGCCATGATTCATTTTGTACTGTTTGATTCCTTATCTATTGTTTAAGTATGTTTATGCCTCAATGGTATTGGACCTTTGTTAATACTGACCTAAGGTTTATGTACTGCTTTATGTACTATGTACTATGTACTATGTAATTATCTTTGTGCATCAGTGTTTTATATCTCTTTGTATGCATTGCTTTTGACCCTCATTATGGCTGAAAAGGGTCCTTGGACTACTTGATTTACTTAGTTAACAAGTTTAAATAAATAAATGAAAGTGACTCTCCATATGATGATGGAGCCCCTCCCATAAATAATGTGGGATGCAATGTTAGGTGGGATGGAGGCAAAAAGTACATCAGTAGAACACCTGAAAGGCCTAGATAGTCAAGCTGGTGGAGAAAGACAATAATTAAAAATTACGAAGTCCAAACAGGGGCTATCAGCTTCTAGATGTTGGGAACATTTTCACTCCAAAGTCACATGGCAGGTTGATTAATAAGATAAATAGCTTAGTACTATGATATGTGACTGTGTGACAGACACCATAGTTTGACAAGCATAGTAGTACTGCTCTGATGTTAAGCCTGTAATCAACAAAATATAATTTGCTATATTGGCTAGACTATTTTACTGGTAAAAATGTGGACAGGTTCAAAGTAAAATTGTAAAGTACCAAATACTGCCTGACACAGAAAAAAATCTAAGACCACTTTCGTTGAAGTGAAAAAATCAAAATCTAGAGATCAAAAAAAGAAAATATTCATAGTAAAACAGCAGATCAAGAAAAGCAATAAATAAGCGCTAGGTCATAAAAGTGGTTAGATCAGAGGAAGCTCAGTTTTGGAGTGAAAGCTCATCGCATCACAATTAGGTCTGATTGCTTGGGGTTGTTTTGGTTCAAAGTAAAATTGTGTTGGATTGTGTTGTAATATAAATTATAATTTCTCTGTGAAAGTGTGGACACAAAAATTCATGCTGATTTTTTTCTTCATGTACAATTCTCTTCTTAAACATCTGAAAGGCTCACAGCCAAATTGTTCTTCAGAAATGATATTTCTGGCAAGTAGATCTAAATGGTTAAAGAAGAAAGAGTGTTACAGAGGTTCCAAGGGGATCTTGTGAAGTGTGTGTTTGTACACTTCTGCGTGTATTGGGGATAAAGTCTGAAGGGAGATATGTTTTATTGACTTCCATAGCCAGATGTGTGTAGCAACACGTTTGTAAGAACCATAGATATAATAGCTGTGTCAGCATAAAACATGACAGATGTCGGACCATTTGAGCAAAGCTCGTGATATAGAATTACACATTATTTTCTTTGCAATAATAAATTCCTTTAGAAATTAACTGATTTTTTATATTAATTACAGACCTCAAGAATAAATTTGAATGATAAATCAAATGATTTCATTCTGCCAATTCTTGTAATGGTACCTATCAGATTTGGGTGATTGTTTATTCCCTGCAGAAGTTCCATAACAGATTTTTCATAGGTGCTTATTGCAAAATTGGAGGCCAAGTAAAGGTAAAGCTTCTTCTGAAATGATTAACAATGGAAAGAATAACATTTAAGTGAAATGAGGATGGTGATAAGTTCAAATGATCCTTAGATTTTTTTAATTCAACCGTGAAACTGAGTACATTTAAAAAATGTCAATAAGAAAAGAAACATTGGTTGAAAATGGTGTGAAAACAGGAATGTAAGCTGGTAAAGGTATCACTGTCATCATTATTGCCCCCCCTTTACATATTTTCTACATGGGGTTAGGGTCACCATCTCTTTCAATTCAATGTCACTCTCCTACCTTCTTCTCTAGTCTTGCCTGAATGTTGCAGATCTTTTCTCATGCAAATTATCCATTTATTCCTTGGATGCCCTTGTTTCCTCCTACCTTCTCCCTGTCTCTTTCAAATCTTCTACCTCAGATTGTCATCTGATTTCCTACACATGTGCTTGAACCACTGTAATTTTTTTTCTTTGATCCTCTCTGCAGTTGAAGCTATTTTGACTTCTGCTCTGATGTCCTCATTCCTTCATCTGTCCCATACTGTTCAAATACCAGAAGCATAGCTGTGGTGGGGCATAGGGGTTACTGCACTGGATGCAAGATGTTACGGGGCACAACTGGCACCTGTTTTTTTTTTTTTGCTTTTTTTTTTTGCTCCTCAAGTAAATGGGCCAGAAGAACATGAGGACATTAGGACCTGGTGCTTCTCCTTACAGAAGGGAGAAGTGCCAGATCAGAGAAGGGACTTTTGTCAGAAGAACATGAGGACATTAGGACCTGGTGCTTCTCCTTACAGAAGGGAGAAGTGCCAGATCAGAGAAGGGACTTTTGTCAGAAGAACATGAGGACATTAGGACCTGGTGCTTCTCCTTACAGAAGGGAGAAGTGACAGATCAGAGAAGGGACTTTTGTCAGAAGAACATGAGGACATTAGGACCTGGTGCTTCTCCTTACAGAAGAGAGAAGTGCCAGATCAGAGAAGGGACTTTTGTCAGAAGAGCATGAGGACATTAGGACCTGGTGCTTCTACTTACAGAAGGGAGAAGTGCCAGATCAGAGAAGGGACTTTTGTCAGAAGAACATGAGGACATTAGGACCTGGTGCTTCTCCTTACAGAAGGGAGAAGTGCCAGGTCAGAGAAGGGACTTTTGTCAGAAGAACATGAGGACATTAGGACCTGGTGCTTCTACTTACAGAAGGAAGAAGTGCCAGATCATTGAAGGGACTTTTGTCAGAAGAACATGAGGACATTAGAACCTGGTGCTTCTACTTACAGAAGGAAGAAGTGCCAGATCATTGAAGGGACTTTTGTCAGAAGAACATGAGGACATTAGGACCTGGTGCTTCTCCTTACAGAAGGGAGAAGTGCCAGGTCAGAGAAGGGACTTTTGTCAGAAGAACATGAGGACATTAGGACCTGGTGCTTCTCCTTACAGAAGGGAGAAGTGCCAGGTCAGAGAAGGGACTTTTGTTTTCTACTTTCATGCAGAGAGTGGAGACACAGGGTTTTAAGACCAAGAGGGGTGCGAGATTGGGGAGCAGCACTTAAAGCTAAAAGAGCTCTGCATCCCACTACCTGTTTCAGGTACTTCATTTCCATCACCTTTAGCTTTGTGAACTATTCTGTCTTTACTGCCCTGGTTTTTGTACCACACAGTAACACTGGTTGCACCACAGTTTTGTACACCTTACTTTTCGGTTTCATTAGCATTCTTTTGCACACAGCTCCTCATTCAGGCCTTCCTTCTTCTCAGCCACCCCTCCCAGATACTTGAAGCTGCTAACCTATTCCATTATTTACCCTTCTATCTCAATTTTCAGGCACTTCTGATTTCCCCCATTTGCTGCCATTACAAGCAGTTTATCTGTACACTGTTTCATTTTATGTGCCTTCACTTTCGTATTCCATTCTCCTCATGACATTTGCTGAAGTTCTTGTTCAAAAGCAACTTGTAATACCATACCATATGCATACAACAGCTTTGTTGATCTGTCCCCTCTGTCCTGATAGCTAATGGAGTACAAGCCAATAATTCTTACATATGCAGAGCTGTACTGAAATTATTAAAAAACAACAAAAATGTACTATAATGTAAACATCTTTATTCTGTTTAATTAGTCAGGTGCTCAATTATTCACCTTCAAATGATCTGTTGACTAGTTTCACATATATCCCCTACATACATTAAATCACATTTAATTATTTGATTAGCACACTTTTAACAGCTTTCATTCTAATAAACACTTGTAAGTGCAAGCATTCTAATATAAAAAATTGATAACTGCACATTGTGTTATATAAATACTATTTTAGGAAAAATTACAAAATTCATACTTCATTGAGGTTTTATTTTCATTTTACAAACTAACATACTAAATGCATCCTAATTTATAACAAAGAAGCCAAATTAATGTTGTGATTCAAGTCTTGGTGCTAAATTATTATACATCAAAATAATTTCCATCCTGAATGGCAATTACTTTATCAAACTCTCTAGGTAAAACAGAGTTACCAGGATACAAAAAAACAAATATATCTCTCAGTCACTCTGGCAGTCCAAACAATGGGCTGGCAATGGATTAAATGCATTTTTATATATAATATCACCAAAAGGTTCCATGGCCCTAACTAACTTTAGTTTTCTTATGTTAATTTATTCCACATGCCATTGTACATCTTGTCAGTTACAATCTGTGATATGTATGACCTTAAATTAAATTCTGACTCATGCCTTCGACATTTAGGGATACATTTGGTCAAACTTTCAGAATACTCATATTAATAGCAATGCCATGAAGTCTGGGGTTTAACTGCAAAATTCTAACCTAAAAGATTATCTCAAAGCTGGTGCACTGAATGCCTTTTTCTAATGAAATTACCCTTTGACAGCAGCACTGTGTATGAAGGTGGGACCTATAGCTATGAAGTAGGGACCTATAGATACCACACTGAAAAAATGTAGGCTTATAATGACCACAGGCTGAGATTGAAACTGTTCAGATTGGTCAGTGCTCTACCCCAGTAGACAAATTCAATAAATAGTAAATAAGCAAAGAAATTATGGTAATTTGCTGAAAACATGTAGAAAAACCACAGGAGAGCAATGCTACATTAAAATACAGGGTTGTGATGCTATTAAAAATAAGCACATTAGTACTTGTTGAAAAGCCATGGAAAATAATGGAAAGTATACATTCCGAACTGATATAGCACGCCGTTCAGAGCGGTCTTCAGTCTAGGGAAGCAGAGCCTGCTGCAAATTCGCACTTGATAAGTATGGTCCAGGTTTGGGGGTGCTACATGACTCATTTACACGCAGGCTCTGCTTCCCTAGACTGAAGACTGCTCTGAATAGTGTGTAAGCTTGTGTTTGGTGGTAATGGTATGCTGAAGTGGGTGGATAAGGAGATTATAAACTGGGGGAAAATCATAAATTATTGATGCAAATTGTCATTTCTGGCAAGTGTTTTACTTTATGGAGTATTGTCTTAATGTTATCAGCCTGGTCTTTCCATGTCTCATAACAAAATCCATCCATCCATCCATAACTCCCTTCTTCCCATTTTACACATGGAGTCAGGATGTCACATCAACATCGACCATCATCTAGAGCCAATGTTTACATCCCTGGGTGACTTTAGGTTAAAATGACAAATCCAAATTATTCTTTGAGAGGAAGTGTCCTAGGTGGCCACTAGGAGGCAGAGGCTCCCTCACATTGTGGTGGAAATGGGCACCAAAGACCGGTCACAGGAAACAGCTGAAGTGGTATCAAGCAAGGCCAGGGAGGCAGCAAAGAGTTCACAGGATATGTGGGCAATGGAATCTTTTTTTTTTTTAAATCTTTATTATGTTTTGTATACAGCATAAACTACGCAGTAAAGACAATTGTCAACCATGAGAGAGGCAAAAATAAACAGCGATACATGAAGCATACAAATATATACTGAACAACTAATAAACTAGATACAAAAGTGCTAAATGCCTAACTAAGTAAGCTAAGCAATTGACCTTACACGATTTAAATGGTTAAACAATAGAATAGGTAGTGTAATGCTCAGATATAAGAAAATTGAGAGGAGAGGAAGAAGATAATATAATAATTAAAAGTAAGTCTGTTTCCCATCCCTAGAGCATGGTAGATAAGTAGTAAACATTATTGCAAAATCTGATCAAATAATATATTCCAATATTCAGTAAAATGTGGCTGTAGATTTTGGCTATGCATTAAAAATTTGTCAGCTGTTAAATATTTAAGTGCCATTTGTTTAAACCCTTTCCAAGAGAGCACTGCTCTAACTTTCTAGTTCAGGGTAATATAACATTTAATAAGGGTAAATAATGTGACTAAAATATGTATTTGCAACTTTGTTAAACCAGAAGAAGGTGTGTATAGCATAGTGAATTCCCAAGAAAGGGTAGCTTTCTCATATTCCATTTTTTTCCAGTTAAAATTTTCGAGAGCACCACAACTTGTAGGAGCATTTACAACTCCAGAAAATATGGAGTAGGTCTGCCTTCTGGAGATCACAATATGGACAGAATGGGGAGGTTGAGGGATCAAATTTATTTTGTAAGGTTGGAGTATAATATGCAGTATGTAATACCATCAGTTGTGTATAATTAAGTTTTATAAATGGTATAGATTATTTGGATGGATCACATTTTTTGGTTGATTGAAATTGTTGGATCTAGTTCAATCCAATAATTGGAGAAGAGCACTTCATTTTGGTATCTGAGCGAGGCTATAAGCTTATATGTATTTGAAATCATTTTCTTTTTCACTGAAAGAAGGCTCCAAAGAATTTTACATGTGTTTACATCATTAAGAGCTAATTTAGAGTCTTCCAGAATTCTGGCACCCATTTCTTTGAGTTGTCTCAGAATAATGGTATAGCTTTTGGGAAGGTTCAGTGCCAATCTCAGCTTGATGATGGATTGATTCCTAATGGGTAAAAATATATTAGACATATCTCTTTTAGAAGTGGGTAGTTATTAAGGTTAATCATTTTGTTGTTCAATCTAAAATTTGAGTTAAGATGTAATGGTTGCAAGGTACTGAAGGTGTTGGATAGTTTTAGTGATTCAAAGAATTGTTGCATGTTGGTTATTTTATTCTTTAAAGATGTGTGTAGCTTAATGCTTTTCAAACTCTCCTTGTTAAGAATAGGAAGAGCACTGGGATTAAAGTTGAGAGTTTTAACATAGCTATAAAACAGCTGTATCCAAATCAGAGCCCATGTCATCTTCTTTGGGTTGTCGTCAGAGACTGCCACTGTTCTGTTACAATTAATTATGGTGTAGTAAAGTTTTTAGTGAGGGAGGCCAATTTCCCTTTTATTTTTAGGATATATCAATTTTTGTAGGTAATTCTGACTGATTTAGGAGAATTTGGATAAAGGTGAATACAGCGTTTTGAAGAATTTGTTGTGCACTATTATATTACAGGCATTAAATACATATAGCAGTCTTGATAGTATGTTTATCTTTATGATGGCCACTTTTGATAGGAATGGAAGCTGAAATTTATTTACTCTAAGTAGGTCTTGTTGTAGAGTTATCCAGAAGAGCACACAAATAGTCCAGCATGAAAGAGAGATGAGAATGAATAATTCTTTATTGTGGCAACCCAAAGCAAACTGGTTTCAGCAATATTAAAGCCTTCTTCAGTGCTATAACACACAATGAATGACATGTGCTTTAAAAAGTAAAACACATAATGAGAGTCTTGATCCTATTGGTGCATACCAACTTAACTCAATTCATTAAGGCCAGGCTTAAACAAGCACCCAGCCTGACAATCCAAGTAGATTCTTTTTCATTTAGAGTAGTATGCCATCCTGTTTTGCACATTTTGTTACCATGGACTGTATCTATAATAGTAAAATGGAATTTAGCAGTGGTATGGGTCATAGCATGTTTATAGAGTGCATTAGACATTCTTTTATTTCTAATATCCCTGAGATGTTCACTAATCTTTCGGAAATCCAAATTTATGCCGCCCATGGACAAACATGTCTCAGTCTTCAAGGAATGTGTTCTCAAAGATTTACATTTTAATAGTAATGTATATGACAACATTAAATAAAATCTCACCAAACAGGAACAAGTGGCTCTGACCAAACTCAGTAACAATCATGACACGTCATTTTACCAGCTGACAAAGGAAGGGTGGTAGTCGTCATGGATTGGTTCATGTACCATACTGAGACTGATAAACAACTATCCAATGGACTATTTTATATGCATATGCCACTAGACCCTACATTAAAATTTAAAAAAGACATTGATCAGTTTTTGAAACTGGCACAGGAGGAAGGCATTATTAGTCAGGACATCTGTTACCAACTTACAGTCCCATATCCAAAATCCCAGTATCTATACCTATTACCCAAACTACATAAACATCCTACACAACCACCAGGTAGACCAATAGTATCAGGTAGAGGATCTCGGACAGAACCATTATCTGCCTTCCTGACAAAATATTTACAGCCGCTATTATCCATAGTTAGGACCAGGATCAAAGACACCACTCAATTTTTACAAATTATTAATGATACTCAGTTGGATCCAGGTTGGCTATTATGCACTCTAGAAGACTTCACCGCCCTATATACAAACATTCCACACTGGGCAGGTTTAGAAGCCATTCGGTTCTGGCTAGACAAAGTGAATTTATATGCTCTGGGGTTTAATACCCTACTAATCTGCCTAACGGAACATGTTCTTACAAAAAAATCTTCTACTTCCAAGGAAAGTGTTATTGGCAAGTCAGAGGCACTGCTATGGGGGTATCTTTTGCCCCCATTTATGCAGATTTGTTCATGGGATACATTGAGGAGCAATTGATCTATGATACCAGCCATAATATATTTTTGGATACAATAGACATCTGGCATCGGTATCTAGATGATTGTTGGATGGTGTGGAGGGGGGTGTAACCTACGTACAGGAATGTGTACAATATTTAAACGAAAATACATAAGGTATCCAATTCACTTTGAATTGGGATTACAATCAAATTACATTTTTCGATGTTAATATCATTCAGGATAGTGATGACACACTTAAGACAGAAGCTTTCAGGAAATTTCCCCAATTCAATACCCTACTTCATGCAGCCAGCCACCACCCTCCCCACATCATCCATAACATACCTAAATCTCAGTTTCTGCATATTAAATGCATTTGCTCTACTGATCAAGATTTTTTTGTCTGGGAGGAAGGATTTAGCCAACAGATTTCTCAGCAGAGGATATTGAGCTGACAACATACACAAGGCTTGCTCTTTTGCAGCAGGACAAGATTGAAATGTATTGTTACAGTACCATTACATGTCTAGTAACGGGTAAACAATTACCCCAACCTGTTTGCTTGGTTACTACTTATGGATGTAATATGGACACATTCAGAAACATTATCAATAATCACTGGGACATACTAATGGCTAATGAGAAATTAGCTGAAATGCTTTCACCACGATGTCTATTCTCTTATCACAGGGGCCGCACAATAAATTCTTATTTAACTCATTATAAGCATTTCTTTTCAACAAACACTCAACGGGTCACTTTATTTGGAGGCAAACTAGTGGGCAGAATTCCCTGTGGCCATTGTAGTGCTTGTGCACATGTTTTGAAAACCAAGGAATTTACTAGTAACAACACCTCAAAGATATACAAAATTCGTACTTTTGGGAATTGCAGCAGTGACTGGGTTATATATTTGGCCACATGTTTTTGTTCTGCTTTTTATGTTGGACAAACATCTCGGCCACTGAGATTTCGGATTAGTGAACTTCTCAGTGATATTAGAAATGAAAGAATGTCTAATGTACTCTATAAACATACTATGACCCATACCACTGCTAAATTCCATTTTACTATTTAGATACAGTCCATGGTAACAAAATGTGCAAAACAGAATGGCATACTACTCTAAATGAAAAAGAATCTACTTGGATTGCCAGGCTGGGTGCGTTGTTTAAGCCTGGCCTTAATGAATTGAGTTAAGTTGATATGCACCAATAGGATCAAGACTCTCATTATGTGTTTTACTATTTAAAGCACATGTCATTCATTGTGTGTTATAGCACTGAAGAAGGCTTTAATATTGCTGAAACCAGTTTGCTTTGGGTTGCCACAATAAAGAATTATTCTCATCTCTCTTTGATGCGGGACTATTTTTGTGCTCTTCAGGATATTTTGTTTCAGTCCATGCATCTTGTCTTACTTGCGTGGTTTAGTGTGTTTTACAGTTCTTGTTGTAGAGTTAGCCATAGATTTGTAACATTACTCTGACAAAACAGCTTTGAGTCTTGTTAGAAGGATATTCCTAAATACTTCAAAGTATGATTTAATTGAATTTCAGTTGATAGTGGTAGGCAGGGAGTAGGTAAGATGGGTTACATGGGAAAATGGAGAATCTATCTGGATTTAATTTGTAGTTAGAAAATTTCAAAAAAGTATCTATAGAGTTCAAACTTTTCTGTATATTGGAGTTGGGTAATGTAAAGTATAGGTTTATATCATCTGCAAATGCAGATAGTGGAATCCTAGTGTTGCAGAGAGAACGGGTATATTATGAAATGTTTTCTGAGTAATAAATAAAACAGCAGTTCAATATATGAGTTAAAGAGGTAAGGGGACATCTGTATTATTCTGTTAGAGTAAATTATATCATAATATAGTTTGAAATCTGGAAGACCCGATCCCCCTCTTTCTTTTGGCAGGATTAATTTAGAGTATTTGATCCTTGTTGATTTTGAGTACCAGATGAACTTAGCTATTTCTGTGCAGATTTTGTGAAAGAAGTTTTCAGGGATGTAAGTGTTTGTTCCACTATTGTCTTTTCTATAGTTAAATAAAGTGAGATTTTTGAGATTTTTCTGACATAAAGTTTTAAAGAATTCTGTGGTAAACCCATTTGGTCCTGGGTCTTTATTCAGTCTGAGATTATCTATTGCTGTTATTACTTCCTGTTGGGTAATGGGAGCTGAGAGGGAGTCTTGTTGAGTTTGGCTGAGTTTTGGGAAATTCAATTGACTTAGAAACTGGTCTATCTCTTGTTCCAGTATTAGAGGTGTTTGAGCACTATATGCTTGGGAACATAGGGTTTTGAATAAGTGTATTATTTTCTGATTAGAATACGTTTTCCCTTGATATGTTATCTCAGTTATGATAGGAGATGATTTTCTCTGATTTATCAGTCTCGCCAAGAATTTAGATGGCATTTGTGACCACTCTGAATAATACGCCAGATTTTTTATTTCATGGAAATATAGATGGTTTACATCAATTTTAACACAATTTGATTAGAGTAAGGATAGCATCATTTACCTAACACACTTATGTCCTATCACTTAGCTCCTAATTGGTGTTTAAATAGACGATATAGGGTATAGAGCTGAGATAAAGAGAAAGAGAAAGGTTGTAAGGACATATTTTTAGGATTAATTAAGATGAGAGCATTTATTAACTAGAAGCCTAGATAGGCATACCCACACCACATACTGAAAATAGTAATTTGGAATGTCTTCTATACTTATTTCCAAGCCTGATCATTCAGCTTATATATAAACAACATTATCAAAAAACATAATTTAATTAACATGAGTATATATTAAAGAATTTGGCATAACATTTTTTATAACTGAGTATAATATGTTCTGTAGCCTTTTACAAGAGAAAGAAAAAATATGAACAATTATAGCTGCAACTACAGTATTAAAAACCTAGGCTCACTTGGATGGATGTTTCCACTAAATTTGTGGAATATGCCAGTTTTTAGATTGAGGATGTGACTTCTTATGTCTTACAAAAGAAAACTGAATTATGTGGGAAGTAATCCCTTGTTCACTTCTTTGAGGTGACTAACCTTCTTGTATAGCAAGTATAGCTGGTAACATATTTTAACATTACAAAGTGTACAAGCTATATAACATAATGTATTATAAGTAAAGTCTGAGATATATTTTAAAACAATCGCTGACCCAGCTATACAAAAGCTAAATTGTACCTACTTGTATGAATATTTTTGGCCCTCTGACTTTTTGTGGCAGGGTTTGTAGTATTGAGGATCCTGTTCTGGCAACCTTTTATCTCGAGATCAAAAGGGAGTTTCATAATTTTTTTTAATTATATTTTTAGCACTTGATGACAGGAAAATAAATTCACCTGCAGAAAAGATAGTATATAGTCTAGGTGTTCTCATCATGGAGATCAAGTCTTCAGACAGTTCCGGAATGTATTCCAGATTAATCGCTGGAGCAATATCCTTTCCCAGCAAGGCAATATTAGACCGTTTCAGTCTTTGGGAGAAAAGATCTTCTTAATAACAATTTATCTATCAGATCGTAGTCTGCCGATGATTGTGCTGTAGAGTTTAAGTTGGTAGCACTGCTAGGTATTTACAAAAGGTTTTTGTATTTGTTTAAATGCATGAAACTAACATCAAACCAGGAAATTACATTGGTAGAGAGACAGAGGATGTATGTACAGCTGAGGACCTCTTGTACAGACATATGGTTTCTGTCTGGAAACGTATGCCCTCAGATTGTTATACCCACCAGAAAGAAATGAAATATAGGATAATTAGTTTGCGAGTCACTACCTCATCTTCACCTGTGGAAACAAAGCAAAAACAAGGTAATATATCTGAAGGTGACTATGGAAATAATTCAGTGTTTAACTGATTCTACAGCAGGCAGATCATTAAAAGCATTCAGGAAGGCACTTCCTGCTTCTTTAACCATTGTCACTGTATACTTAGTGCCTTTGCATTGAAAGCAGAGCATGTTGGGATATTTCATTTCAAATTTGATTTTCTTTTGGATTAGGTATGTGCAGAATGGAGACAGTTTTTATCTCTCTTGTTCATTTTTGTAGTGGAAAGTCTTGTGCGTAGAAGATTTTGTTACCATTCCAGGCCAGGTATTTCTTCTTTTTAGTGGTTGTAATAATTTTGAATACATCTTGATGGTTGAGTAGTTTGACATAGATCTGTCTTGGCTTATTCATATCTGCATAGATCAGATCGCTCAGTGGACTCTTTCGATAATTATCTGCTTTGCCTATGGTCTGTTTTCTAGAAGGAGGCTAACAATCTACTGAACTGTTTCCATTAGTTTTGGTTGCTCAATCTGTTCAGGGATCCCTCTGATAATAACATTGTTTCACCTAGATCTTTCTTCATGGTCAATAATTTTTTTGTTGCATGTCGTGTATGCATTTAAGGTTAGATTCTGACTCTTTCTGGAGCTGGTCTAATTTAAGCTCATTTTCTAGGACCCTGGCCTCTATTTTTTCCATTCTGTTTATGGTTTGGTTAATGGAGTTCCCAAAGGTTTGGAGCTGGTCGGAAAATTTTTGTATAGCAAGCTGTTTTGGCTGGAGAGCTATTTTTAATTCCTCGAGGTTTGAGGGCTGTAGTGGTTTAATTTTATTTGCTGACTTGCTTGTGTCTTGTGGCTTCCCAGTTTTATGTCTTTTGGTTATAACGTCCTTTTCAGATGAAGCTACAACTGAGAAGTTGGGTTTAGTAGCTTGAATGTCCATGTTGTCAGCTTTGTTTGACATCCTTGGCCTTTCTTTTATTTTGAGACTGGAAGGTTGGAAGTTAACACCTCGTTGTTGTAGCCAGGCAGGGAGGTTTGGCTTAATCCTATTTAATCTTCCTCTCTATAAATGTCAGGAACTTTTTTTTCAGTTTAAATGCAACTAAAATGTAATTTATATCTGCAGAGTGGTTAAATTCTCATGATTAGATTACCTGGACGACTGGATGGGAAACAGAAACTATAACCCTGGGATCCCACCTGTGTCCCTGCTGGACAGGGGGAACAGGTGCTAACTTGAGGGAACATGGGTGGAATTCTTGGCTAGGCTTATAAGGGCTTCCGAGCCAGTAGCCTAGTATTGTCCTATGAACCTATGAACCTCTGTACCGATCTGATATATATATTTTATATTTCCTTGTCAGAGCTAAGGAGTAGCAGTGTTCATAGGTCAGCAGCCATTTTAATCTCCCCAATCTTTTTAAAAATAATTGAACTTCACAAATGAAGGCGAGATTTTACAATCCCTGTAAGACCAGGCTCTAGCTCACAGTAGATTGGATGCAGTGAGAAAAATGCATTCATGACTTTATCAAAGTTGATGTAATCAAACTCAAACCAGTACAAGTTCAGTGAATTTCATTCTGACACACTGCAGCATGCCACATAGGTATCATAAGATGATTGTCTAATCTTGCCATGTTACCTAAAAATGTGTATTTTCCTCACAATGAGAAGAAAAAAAATCTAAGAGCAATGAAACAGTCTATGTAACACCAAAAGAGTAATGCTGGATGGCTGGATGGTTCAGTGCATCAGAAATCTCATCAGAAAAAGTTGTCTTCTTACATGTGATTTCTGTTTGGAATGTCAGATAATAATCATCTACAAAAAAGGAAGAACAAGCACACACCAAACCAGAAATAAAGAAACCAGGTGAAGTAGCTGGATTAGACCCACTCAAAAGTAAAAATAGATGAAAGACTTTGTTGTAGTAAACAAAACCCAATTTATTCACTCCACAAAAACACATGAATTGTTCAACAAGAATAAGCACTTTCATCTAGAAGATCAAGACTTCATCAGATAACTTATCACAAGTGAGAACTTCCTTATATATAAGTACAACAGGAAGTGACATAAGCAATAAAACAATTAAAGAAACAAATTAATTTAAAGTAATAAAAGCACAATGTTAGTAGTCCTGGTAGTGAACGCATACAAGTGATAACCTGATTTCAAAAACACACACACAACCTCACAACTCCCTAATAAATACAAAATAAATGCTAAATAATAAATATGTATATCATAAATATATGTATAAAAATATAAATATATATAAAATGTATAAAAGTGTTTAAAATGGAAATGTAAAAGACTGTTTTATGCAATGGATACTATTAAGTTAAATACATAAATACTGAAATTAATACTGGCGAGGTAGATTTACCTCTCTAATGCTTTTAATTTCAGAATAGGGCTAATAGTAATGTCCTCATTAAGACCTGGGCAGTTCCCTGCATTTAAACATAACTGCCAATATAATTCTGTTTTTCCCAAAAATAATCACCAAACACCCCCTCTTATGTCAGTGGTTATACTATCTATAATACAAAATTTAAACTTGTGATTAATGTTCTTCATTATTTGCTTGCTTAGGGCATTGGTCTCTTTTTTATTTTTAATATCATATAGATGTTCGTATATACGTTTTTTAAACTTCCGGTCAGTCTTACCAATGTAATAACAAGAACAGACACTGCACATAGCACAATAAATAACTTTCTCCAAGCCACAATTATATTTCTGGTTAATCCTAATCTCTACATTGTTGATGTAAATGTGTTCCCTTCTTTTATATATCTGCAGTAGTTACATCTACCACATTTATTCATAAAACCAGACCTGTGTTTGGAATAGATATTACTAGTCTGAAATATATTTTTCAAGTTCTTATCTCTTCTGTATACTATGGTGGGTTGTAATCCAATTAAAGGTCTAATGTTCTTCTCATGTCTAAGGATGGACCAATTTTTTTCTAAAATGTCTCTTAGCATAAAACTATCTTGTGTAAAAATAGTGATAAAGGAAGTTTTAAAATCTTTACTTTCTTCAATTGCAATATTGTCATGTTGATTAATAAATGTAACAATTATAGTAACATCACCTGAAAGTAGAGGCAAATAAAAAACATGCTCCCTCTTGTTAACAACCTCAATCATAATGTCACTTATAAATTTAAAAGGGTACCCTCTTTTCACAAACATATGTCTTAAATTATCACATTCATACGGGAATTCCTCCATGCCAGACACCATACATGCTGCTTGCATGAACTGGCCCTTTACAGTTTGTTTTATAGGGTGGGTACTGGAGAAATGCAATAAAGAATTCAAATACATACTTTTTCTAAAAGTCTTTGATACAAACTTCTTGTTTAGATAATCTTTCACCAAGAAAATGTCTAAGAAAGAAATCATGTTGAGGTCACTGGTGTGAGTGAACATTAAAAATTCGCTGGTAGTTTCAATATAATCAATAAAATCATCAATAGGTCCATCCCATAGAACAAACATATCATCTAAAAACCTGATATATAACTTAATATGCTTAAAATAGCACGAGGGAAATAATTTTTTTTTCTCCCATTGCCTGACCACAATATTAGCATAGAGACCACCACATGCAGAGCCCATAGCCACCCCCTCTTGTTGCAAATATATTTCTTTGTTAAACAATATAAAATTGTTTTTATGTACCATTTCCATCAATTGCATATAGACTAAAACATCAAAATGTGCAATGCCTTTTTCATGGAGGTACTCTGTAAACCAATCTAACCCCGTATCATGGGGTATGACTGAATACAAGTCCTTAATGTCAATGGTTATAAAAATATAAGCATCCTTGAAAGATATTTTGTCCATAGCTTCTAAAAAATTCCATGAGTCCTTGCAAATGGTGTCTCATTAAAAACATGTTCCTTTAACTTGTTATCCAAATATTTTGCCATGGGTTGGGTAATGGAGCCCTTAGAGTCTACTATGGGGTGCATGGGTGGTCGAACCAGGTTTTTGTGTAATTTTGGTAAACCAAACATAACAGACAGTTTGGGTTAAGGAACCGATAAATAATTAAGTGGATTTAGATTCTTTCATCTATTTTTACCAGTGAGTGGGTCCACTCCAGCTACTTCACTTGGTTTCTTAATAATCATCTACACTTGCCCGAGAGCAGTCAAATCCTGCACCATCTACACTCAAATTGCCATTTTAATCTTGACTCAACAACAGGCCAAAGCTAAACCATAGGTTCCATTATTTTGTAATTCTGGGATGTGCACAAACTACTGCAAATGCAAGCAGATTCCCATTGACAGTCATATTATATAACACAACTAAGAGATCTGCTGTGTCAGTATTCACTCTCTAACAGCTGAACAAATGCAGGTATCAATATGCCACTACTGATATTTTGTAGGGCTCTGTTAAAGGACCTTCTTAGTATCAGGTGATAATCCAGTAAGATACTCATTGAAACCAGCCATTTGATGTCTGCCTTGAGACTATCACCACCAACAAGTCAGAGATATTCAGGCCTAATTGAAAAAAATCATGCCCAAGAGATACCAAATTTTAGGGTAAGAAGGTATAATTACCTGAGCAAAGTCAAAATTCTCTACATGATTGAGTTCCATGTAGAGTTCATTTGCTTTGGTACTCACCCAAGAAATAAAATCACAAGATACTATCCATTGTATGGTTTTATGTACTAAGCTTTTGAGAAATACATAGATCCCTTCCAGAAATGCCCCTAAGCATGTAGGTAGACAAGAAAAAAAAACTGCAATTCAGTCCTTCTAGAACATGCCTGAAGGTATTGGCTCACCACCTCAAAGTTAGATAAAAAACAAAAGGCAATGCCATTGATAATACTACTCTACATAGGATCATAGTAGGCATACATTCCTGAAGGAATGAACACAGCAAGGCAAAATACATGGTTGTCAGCTACCTAGATCTCTATGGAAAATGTCATGTCGCCACTATGTAGCAAATCTTGGACAATGTCCTTTTATTCTGAAGTTATCTGGAATACAAAAGCAGTGACACAGGCAGGGAGCCAGTGAGGCAGGTCCTACCTAAAATCAGGTATGACAGTCTGTCTCCCAAGGAACAATCACATGGCATAGGCATCCACTGTCTGAGTGGTGTTTTGCTTTCAAGATGTGTCTAGAAATCCTACACCAACAAAGCCCCCAGATCATGACATGTCAGAACAGTGTCTCTGCCCTCCCACCTAATGCCTCTTGGTAAAGCCAAGGGCTTAAAAGGCAAAGCATTAACTGTATGGATGGCAGATAGGCTGACCCTCAGGTAAGGTGTATCATAATGTTAGTATGCCTCCTAGAATTTATTGGAATTCATGATCATATTGTAGCAGCAACTAATGTTCATGATAAGAACCAAAAAAAAAAAAAAAATGAAAAAGATTCAGGGAGCAGTGAAACTTAGAAGCTAGAACCCTTCATGATAAGGTAGAAGAAACAGGTTAGGCTAACTAATTGATATACCATTATCAGCCCTTGGATACATCAAGAGAGAAGGGTGACTGGACACAGAATAAAAGTGCACAGTAAGAGGATGGAGGTTAAACTCACATTCAATCTAAATTTGCCAGAACAGAATGTGGGATCTCAAACTGCATGTGCTTGGTAGCAGCAGGTGTCCACATAATGTTAAAATGAAAATTGTGCAATTATGGAAATAAGGGAGTTTTTCTTACTTCCAAGTTTGTACAATGTTTCGTTAGCAGGTTTAGAGGTATGAAGGTGCGGGGGTTGGAGCAATGAGGGCTTGCCTACCTATACAAATGCTTTTTCCTTGGATTATTCTTGACATCAGTGGTGCACATTATCACCTTTCCTTTCCAGCTGATATAATTTTATTTGTGAAATTACTTTGTATTTATTTATCTGTGAACAAGCTATGGGAATGTTCTGAGTGCTCAAAGGTATAGTCAGAGGTATGAGGTAGAGACAAAAAAAGCAATCAGAGAAAAAGACCACCTTAGCTACATAGGAATGTGATGCTAGACATTCAGGAAAAAGGAGGCCATACAGGAGGATTGGAGGATGAGGAGGCACAGTATGATGAGGCAATGAGAGAGGTGATGAAGGAGGTGAATACAGCATACTCCCAGTTTGAAAAGATGCTGGCAAAAGTGGTCACACAGGAGCAATGTTTCTTTAGGTATATACCAGAAAAAAAGAAGGCAAGGCTTGACTTAACCAAACTGAGAAGGAGGAGACTGGAAAAGAGCAGATGTAATGAATGAATGTGTTGCCTCAGTCTTAATGCTTTGCTGGCCCTATCTCTTCATTCAGGCTGGACTTCATCAGATCTGTGTTTTACTTAGTCCTGAAACACTCCTTGCTCTTCCAGCTCTTACTGACTGCCTCATATGAGAAACTGATTTAGATGAATCATATCTCCTACTTCCCCAGAACCTGTCTGCTCGTGATTTCAAAGAATTAGGAACACAAAATAGTGTACTAATGTGGCAAATAATTTTCTTTTTTTTTTTATCTTTTAGCTGGAAACCAATTCCATTGGATTATCAACTACTACCATCTACCTTCAAATATGTTGCAGCAGTATGCCTTGCAGAGGGCTGTTGATTAAGAATATAATAGTCACTGCAGAAAGGTTAGAGCAGACTGTGCTTTATTGTTTTTTTCTTAGTTCATCCTCCACATACTTAATAAAATATCTTATGTCATAAACGCAGCCTTATAAGTTGTACTCCATTCTCCCTTCACCGTCCTGTGTTTAGGAATCTGGCACTCTCTTTCATTTGCCTTATTGTGACTTTTTAGGGATTTCTCCATTTTTGATTCATGTACTCTGTACACAGGGGACTTCAGATGGCTCTGCCACTATAGCTCTTCTTGTCATTATCTATGTTGCCCTGAGTCTTGGTGGGTTAAATACTTGTCTATGATTGCCTGGCCAAATATCCCAACTTGCCAAAACCAGTTGCATGTCCTATAACTGTAACCTCCAGTTTCTAACTGGCATAAGAAGTTTGCAACTTGGTTCCTGTTAGTGATAAACATGTGGGCTTCCCCATGTATCCCCAATGCAGCAGAACTCATAAATCACTCACTTGCTTGAAGCAATTGATACCTTGAAACATCATTGCTGTGTTTTAGGACGTTCTCTCTTCCCCAGTGTTGCTTATCTGTGGATTTGGCATGTATTAGTTTGGAAGGTGGGTGTTTATTTTGAGCTACTTTTTTAAATGTAATGGTCAGATTTCAAAACATTGTGAGCAAGAAACTAAGATATGCAGGACTGTGTTATGATGTCTCATAGCAGAGCAAAGAACTGTTATCAGGCTTCTCTAATTATGAAAAATCATCCCTGTGAATGATGTACCCAAACAGATTTTACATAAGTTAATGTTAGGCGATCATACAAAACTAGTTTTAGGTGCTACCAGCTGATTCAATCAAAGCCATGGAAGATCTCTTTAATCTGGTTGATTTGGGGTTACTGAAATTAAATGTATCACATCTGATCTACCACAGACAGTCTTACTGCCAATTAGTAGATGATTGTGATACATTTAATTCATGCAGATATCAGTTGGCACTACGCTGTTATGGGAACTCTGGCCTCACACCCCTGATTTCTAAAAATAGTACCTCCAAGGCTACACCATCTGAGGGAAAAGGGAAATATTTTCTCCATGTTGGTGGAGCCTCAGCGGAAGAATGATTATTGGTAAGAGGTATAGTGGCAGACTTCCCACTTTTGGTGGTACAGCTACCCTACAAAAATGCATTTAAATAACATTATCTAGTTTAACTACCATAGGTGTGTGGTAGTATGAAATACTTTCATGTCCACCTTCATGCAGAGGGTTGAAAGGACCATCACCAATCAGTACATCTGTGTTATCGGCACTTGAGGCAGGCTATAAATGGGGGATAGGTGGCTGTGTAGTGGGACCTTTATAGGACACAAGGCTGTCACCTAATTCTGAATGTGTAGCACACTCTGCCACTATTCATTGTGGCTTACTATGGCACTCAGCCTCCAGTGACAGAAGACTTCATGAATAAACCATGACCATCATTGGCAGGATACCTCATGAACTATCCCTGACTAGGTCATAGTCCAGCAGACATCATCCCTGCCAGGGAAGACTCCAAACCCTGGAGCAACAAGCCAGTGTTGTTGCTGCAGATCACAGTGATTAACACTGACAGAAAATGATGTGTAGGATAGTTTAGGTGTCCTGTGAAGCAATACAGGCTTAACATTTGTATTGATCTGCAAGATACGGACAGAATGGTTAAAAATAAAACTATACATTGTTATAGTTTAAGAAGTAGTCTGAAAAATTCAAATCAAAACAGATAGGAGGAAAAAGCGCCTCAAAAGTAACTTCCACAAAAATCAAATAACGAAGCACCTGGAGCCACCAAAGACCACGAACTGAAAAATTCAAATGCTAAGTGTTTTTCTGAGGGGGTTCTGTTATAAAAAGATCTGTAAAACATGCTCCATTTTGTGTATATTTAATATGACATTAGGAATGTATGGGATCCTTTGACTTGAATGTGGTATTTTATCTGTACAAGCGGTGTTCCAAAGTTCTGTTGCTGGGGTAACTGAAGGTATGAATGGTGTTGCAAACATAGCTGACTATTTGTTGGCATGGGTCAGACTTAAGAAGACCATGACAAGAGACAGTTTATGAATAGATTACAACAGCATAATTTCAAATTAAAGTAGAGCAAATTCCAAACCAGTGACAAATATGAAATGCATTATCATGTTCTGTTGTCATAGGATCAGCAACTTCTGAGACTTGATCAAAAAGACCTCTAAGCAATTTTGCACATTCCAAGACTAAAAGAGGAGCAAGCATTACAAAGGTTTCCTAGAATGATGCAGTATCTTGCAAACTTTGTAACTGACATGTTTAAGATTACTACTCAACTAAGAAAGCTATTCATAGGTTTATAGGCAAGTACTAGGCTAGCTATCCTTGCAGGATATTTAAGACTAGCCAATGTCTCTTTTGATGCTTGAATTAATCTATCACATTTGGAGTTAGAGTGACTTTACCCATCCCATGGTTGATAATTATATCTTAACCCTAGTGAGGATAACTGGGATCACACCATAGGTAATTTCTGGGGACCCATGTGTAGGATAAAGCATTTAGGAGCTACTTTTGTCCATAAGTAGTCCATGGACAGCCCTAGGCTAAGCTTTCTATCACCCAACCATAGACCCATGTTGAACTGGAATAAGCACAGGTATGAGCTTTGTTTAACATGGATGTGGAGTCTGTTCCAGAGCAGTGGTATCTTCTGCAAGATATGTCTGACCCTCCAAAGTCTTCTCTTGATGTTGCATCAGAGGTTGAGATCCCCAGATTAAGTAATTCTGATACAATGTCACTTGCTAATGTGCAAGAGATCCATCAGTATTGGGTCAGAGGATGCCTTGTGTGCCAGACACAGGTCACCTCTTAGCAGTCTGTAGGATACTGAACATAGTGACAGGGGTTTGAGGTAGCCCATATAGAACATATTGCTTAGGCCTTTTATCCATTTAGTAAGGTATTTCTGCTGGCATTCCAGTTGTTGAATGTGTCTGGACTGATACATGCCAAAGAGGGCATTATACTCAATGACTGGCCTAATCAGGGCTGAGTAAAGGGGACAATTTCTTTGCTTATAAGTTACACAATATAGAAGGACTTCCTTATGACAGTGGACACATGGTAGTCAAAAGTTAAGTCACTGTCCACATAAGTTCCCCCACCTGAATAAATGAGTTAACTCTCATGGGCGCATGGTAGTTCTCTGGGGTCAGTCACTTCTTAAAGGATATGATAATTTTTTTTGGCATTTATTTTCAGTTCATGATTCTGGCAGCGGCATTTGTTTGAGGAAAACCTTTGTACATCTGTGGATTCAATAACTGCTCCTAGAATGCACTCATCTGTAAACTTAGTCAGCCAGGGCCTTTTAGTATTGGCTTTTACTTCAGAGATGTAGATGCCAAACAGGAGAGGTTCCAGCATTGAATTCTGGGGGAATCCCACTTGTGACTGGTCCATATGTGGAGATAGCTTCCCCTATTTTGATCCCTTGCATCCTATCTATGAGCCAGTGAGCAATCAGAATGATGACACAGATTTTTATTGCAAGTTTATTTACCTTTTCTACTAGCCCAGGTAGGAGATTGTATCAAAAGCCTTGGGCAGGTTCAGGTATATGGTGTGTATTGTTTTACCTTCATCTATTGCTTTGATGACCTTTTCCAAGAAGTCCACCAAGTTTAGTAAGCATGACCTGCCTTTGACGAATCCAGACTGAGATAGGTCCACTGTTTGGTGACTCCCCATGTCCTTATTGATTAGTTCTATAATAAGTCTTTCCATGGCTTTGCATATGAGACTGGTCAGACTATTGGATTTGTAATTGCTTGGGTCTGTGGAAGATAATCCCTTATGCAGGAGGATAACTGTAGCTGTTCTCTATTTACTTGGCACAAAACCTGTATGGAGGCTGAGTTTCAATAGTGTGGAGGATGGTAAAATCATACTTCATGCTATTTGAAATGTACCCAGTGATATTGTCAGGACCCATCAATGCAGTATTTTTGCCTTTTGATAGCATGTTCAGGACTTGTGTGATAGCTGGAGGCAAGTCAGTTTATGGTATATCTTATGGGTTAGATGGAAGGGAGAGAGGGGTGTAGTCTGAGTTGAATTTATCAGACAGTAGGTTAGCTATATCTTTAGCCTCAGTGTAGGTTATATTGTTCACAATTACTTCAGCACATTGCTAAGTTATACTTGTTAGATATTGAACAAACCCAAAAAAGGCCTTTTGATTGTCTTTGGCTTAGGTGACTATCTGTGGATTTTATTAACCTCCTGAGTTATTTGTTTCTTTTATTGACAAGGGTTCTATCATTCTGAAAATTACTTTTCTTACTTTTGGTCAAAATTCTCTTTCTTTTATTGTAGAGGCTGTTTAAAGTATGGTTTCACCAAGGGGATTTGTTTCTGGGGTTTGCCCTTTGCTTGTTCCTATTGAGTACAGCTGCATCTATATAGCTGTTTATATGCTGATATAGTGTGGTGGTTTACATTTTGTGTATTCTGTGCAGAGCTTTACTTCTGAAGTGAATTTCTTGGCATCCATATCACGAACATATAATAATACGCGTATTAATGGAGACTTAATCTTAATCCTCTATGTTCCCCACTTCTGATGTGGGCATGCTGTAGCCATATTCACAGGAAAATATAATGAGCTGGTAATGAGAGATGGATTAATTAATTCAGTCATGTTCCTTTGTTCGTGTTTAGAGCACATACCAGGCATGTGTTGTTTGCCTATAGCATATGTTTACAATCTGTTTTAAAGGAAGTTATAATGTTATATCCTGATAGATTTTAGCTGCCAAGGAAGTTCACTTCAAGTTTTATAAAGTTAGTGGCTTGGTGCATTGTCTCAAAGTCTGTTTTCTGTCTAACTTACAGAAAGTAGGTATTAGTTAGAGGAGTTTAGACTTCTGCTTGGAATATACTACTGGAAGAGCTGGCCAAGGCTGAGGCACATTGAACCAAATAACTGCCTGTGCAGGAAGGCCACCTGTATGAATTTCAGTTGATTTTCATAGGAATCCAGCTAAGATCACTTAATATTGTACAATTCTGGGAGCTGGATTTAGCATAAACTACAAATCTTGTTAATCACTGATAGGTTTCTGTGAGCTCATCACATTTGAATGTACTGAGTTGCCCTTTTGCCAATGCTTCATAGCTGAGCTTGAGAATAAGTATAATCTCAGCTCTTGTTTTCTTTGTTGTAGGTGTGATGTCTAAGGCATTATAAAGTACTAATCATATTGTCAGTCTCTTGTACTCTGGAAAAAATACATTGTAGATAGAAGAACTTCATATTTATTGGATCGCTAATATATCTTCATTGTGGTACATTTTCAATATCAGCTGAAGATCATTTTATAACAAACCTGTTGTATCTTGAGTTGTTATTTCCAGCAAGAATTGATCTTTTCTTCACTGGGTGCATGGCTGTATCTACTGATCCATCTTTGTACTGTCGGAAATCCTGTTTGTAGCTGATCCTGTAGGGTCAGTATGTTATTTGCACTGTGAAACAGCGCCAAGTCAGCATTGTGCAAAATAAAAGTTATTCTCCCTTTATGTTGGTTCACATAACTAGTGAAGACAGAAAAATGCGGGGGCAGTACTGACCTGTTGTACCCCTGTATTTGATGTTTGTGTAGCAGATGCTGTGTTTTATCAACTGACTGACTGTACTATGTTTTGGAGGTAGGAAACTGTTAAAGCCCAGAGTCACTAATTGGTAATGAATGACATCAAAGGCTTTTGAGAAGCCTAGACATCTAAATGACATCAGTTTTGCTAAATCATATTATATATTGGGATAGTTTGTAGTTGTATCTGTGCTGTGACCTTTTCTGGGACCAGGTTTAGTGTTATTACTCTGTACTAAGGAATTCTGTGAGTTGATTGTGAAAAATTCTCATTAAGGTTTTAGAAAATGGGCATTAAGGTGCAAATTGGCTTATAATTCTCTATTTTATTTGTGGGGGTGGGCTCACCACCTTTAACAACAGTGGTATTACCTTTCCCAATTTTCATATTCTGGGAACTAGCCTTCAAGCAGACTTCACTGTTATTGTCAAAGGATATGTGATGTAAGGTACAGTTGCTGAGATATGCTGGCAGTAAACTGTTAATAGATGAACAGCTATGGTCTTTTAGTTTTAATAGCAGTTTTAGCACTGTTTTTTTACTTGACTGGCTGTAGGGCCAAAGGGTGAACATTCTTTGTTGCTTTTTCTGAAATTTAATCTGGTTATATTTTTGGGATACACAAGCTGATTTTGAGCTTTGCTACAACTCAATGGAAATAGCTTGCAGAATGATTTGTTGGGTCTCTATGTGAGATGGAAGGCTGATTGTTGTTACTGTTGGTTGGGTTTCCCATCGGTTTATTAACCATGTTCTAGAGGCCTTTGCAGGTCTTATGGAGTGTTTGCTTCCAAACGATTACAATATAGTTGCTAAGCTTTCCTTATTTTGTGCTTTCATTGGTTTCTTAACAAAACTACACTCAGCAGTATTTTTGCTGTGTATTTTGTACCCAATCTTTGCCTCATTACACTCTTTTTGTTCTGCTTTATTTATTAATGGGACACTTTTTATTTTTTATTTTGCCTTGACATAGTGGCGCCTCTTCATCCAGGAGGTTCATTGTAATTATGAGTAATATCTCCACTGCTTCATCACATATGGAATTTTTTTCATATTATACAGAAGCAACACACTTAAGGTCACATTTTATTAGAAACTGTAGTCAGCTACAATGAAGTCAGTGCAGTTTGCTCAACACTTAGATACTGCAGAATGAGAACTTTCAATTTAGACAGAGTGAATCAGGTTGTCTTTTCAAATGGAAACAGAATCAAATGGTTTCTCAAAAATTTGAAGATACCAGATGTTTAACCCGGAAATATGTAATTTACTCACATTTTCATCGTCAGCAATTCTTATACCCCACATGTCTATCTTCAGCACAATTATAGTCTTGCCTTGTGCTATGTTCAAGTCATTGTATCATTTAACAGTGCAATAGCTTCCTAGCTGTTTCTCATCAAGATATTTTTGTGATGTTATCCCACAGGAAGAATTCTATCACAGATTACTAATTTTCCAGAAATGGGCATCAAAGCCATTCCCAGGAATGCATTCAAGATAGTACCACCTGCATTATGCAAATGATGTTGGTTATGGTATAATTCCATTTACATTTTACATATCCCATCATTGCAGCTGCAGTTTCTAACATCTAAAATCAGAAACAGATCTGCAACCCAATAAATGCCTTCATATTGGTGCAGTGCTTATGAGGGGGTACTGGGGGCTTTTTATTTCACTACATACCTCAGTATATTGGGAGGGATTACATCCAGCATATGGGTGCTTTTGATTTAGAGATATCATGAATATCACCAGTAGGGAGTTGAAATGTTTCTATTTTCAGGATACAGAGCATCTAGGACTCTATATCAAGTGGGATGAGTCTACCATAGTATAATAAAGGGTCGTGTCTGCAAAATTCTTAGCACATACATACTGTAGAATGTTGGGTTCCTCCCTAATTCATGTGTAACTTGTACAACTGGATAGGGAACAAGAAATTCATCCCTGATTTGGCACTTATGTCTCGAATGGACACAGGCAGCCTGTAAATGGTTCATCTCCCAGGACCCTGCTTGTAAATATTTAATTTCTCAGGCCCCTGCTTATACTTATCAAGGGTACCAGAACTTGTCAGAGACTTGGGATGGATGGCTAGACATAATAAAGGCACTAGGAATCATTAGCCTTGAACCTATGAACCTTTGAACTAGACCTGTATGCTGCACAATGAGGCAGGTGATGCTCATTGCACAGAGCAACAAGGAATGTACCTTGTGCGCCACGGCTAACAAGGTATTAATTCACAGCATCCACAGTGCCATATCCTGCACCAATGCCTGCATAACCACAGTAAATGCTAGGCTGATTACAGCTCTGTCTTTCACCTGTGTACTTAAATTAAATTAGCATGCGCTTTGGAATTTTGCTCCCTATTGTAATTCAGAGACTCATGGATTTACAAATAAATAACTGTGAAAATGCAGTAGAACAGAAAATGTTAATAATCTCTTTTTGTCTTTAAAATTGCATTTTTGAAGAAAGGCAAACCTCCACTGTGCCCTCAAATGTGAGAGTCAAGAGCCCCCATACCCCAGAAACTTATATATACCAACTCTGAGAGTGCTCTACCTCAGAGAAAAGGAAATATTTCCAGACACAGCGATCTCATATTTGTTAACAAAAAGTCTTCTTTGTTTCTCATTTATTGTTACTATTGTAGGGTTCACACTAGCACGTCTTCAAATATCAAACCGTTTCTGTGGAATTTTGATATGATATCACATTTAGAATATCTTTGAATCAGGAGCTGGTTTGTAACAAGTTATATTCCATCTTCTTTTGCACTCTACCCTATTTGCTTTGTGTTGCTTTACACATTGTAAAACAAGCTTATGTGGCATAAAAAGCTGTTTATGAACTAAAGGATATTTGCTCCACAGTTACTGCTGTAAATCAGACCACTGGTACATTATCTATTTTAAATATTAAGAATCTATGATGAATTGCTCACTGACAGATTGCATGCTGACACTAGGTTACGAGCAATGTGTCATCTGATCAAATAGCGTGCCAAACTATTACTCTCAAAAGTGCAAGCTGTCAAGCCCAAGTTGGTGATCTGTAATATCATCTGAATCACTACTATTACTTAATAATATACAATTTAAAATATAACTTCCAATTTAATAATACACAAGAAAGGATATTAAGCCCCTTCTACCACCATAACCCTTAGATGATGCATTATGAACTCCCAAGTCTGACATACACCAAGGTATGTGCAAACTGTGTTTTTGATTACATTGCTTTTATCCATAGATTAGAGCACTGCTGAGCAATACAAGATCTTAAGGGTAATGATGGGCACATAATGCTGGTTAACCTAATTCTTTTTTTTATAAGCAGTTTTATTGATAAGATTATTATAACAAACACAGTTTTGAAGAGAAAATGAACTTTTTTATGGTACAATAGATAAAAAACAAAATATAGTGGTATAAAAACAAATTAACAAAAACTATTTACAACAATGTTCACTATATTACCATTCAATGTCATAAATAAGTTAATGAGAGTAAATAAAAAAAATAACATTAAGCTGACTATTTCTCTAATAATTCATGTATACTTTTCCATTGATTATAAGAAGTTGTATCCCTAGTAGATCTAAATTTTATAGTTAACATTTCTAACTTAGATATTTCCAAGAGAAGACCTTTAAATTCTTGTAATGAAGGTATACATGAAGATTTCCAATTTTTTGTAATTGTTTTTCTGGCAGTGGATAAAATAGACCAAATAATATAATATTTACTTTTCTTAATACATTCTGGAACTGGTGTATTAAATAAGACAAGTGATTTAGTGAATAAAAAATTATATGTAAAGATTGCTTGCTAAAAATATTAACTTCTTCCCAAAAGTTCTTTAAAAGTGAGCAATCATAACATATATGAGACCAATCTGCATTCATTTCAATATTACATCTCCAACATGCAACATTTTTTGGTTATTATACTCATGTTATTAGGAGTGAGAAATGATCTGTGTAGAAATCTCCAGGTGAAAATTCTCTATTTAAGTGAAAAAGTAGTTTTACTAGCTCATATGAGAATATTGGTCTTATCTATATCTGAAGGAGAACAATTATTAATAACAGAAAAATATTTCCAATAATTGTGTGTGTGTATCCAAATCAGATTTAATTGCCCTATAAATAAATGATAAGCTATTTTTGACTGGAATGTTGGGAGGATAATATCAAATATTTAATAATTTAGGTATTGATTTCTTAATACTTAAAGGAATTAGATTGAGTTTGTCCAAAATGTATTTTCTGGCTTCTTGCAAATCTAGCCATAATAGTGGATCAATGTTGTATTCATCCATAACTATGTTAATAGGTTTCAACTCATTAGTATTCATTATTTGATGCCAGAATATTAATTGTTTTTGTTTAAATAGAGACATTTTGGAACAATCTGTACAGAATATGATCCCTTGTGTATGAGCAATGGGGAAAATGAGGAACAACCATTTTTCATATTCTTTAATCTTAAATATAAAATTTTTAAACAATATTAAAATTAGATTAATATAACTAGATTTAAATGATTGAGAGGAATAGTTGGAACAATAATCTTTTAAATTCCATATGAATTAATTTTTTACAAAAATTGATAGATGAACACTGTCATTATTTTTTTTGAGTTTTGAGATAAAGTTATTATAATCTCTTTCCATTTAGCTGAATATTCCTCATCTATAAGATAAGAGATTGTTTTTATCACTGAAGAAATTGAATAGATTTCTAAGTCTGGTAAGGCTATGCCTCCATTTTCCCATCTATGTGTATGGTAGGTTAAAGCTATCCTAGGTCTAATGGGATGCCATACAAATTTTCTGATCACTGTATTAAACTTTTTAATTATTGTATAGGGAGGGGTATAGACATATATTGTATTATATATAAGAATTTAGGGAGCAATATCATCTTCATAACTGAAAGTTTTTCATCCATTGAAAATATAATTTTGTTCCATTTATTTATTAGATGTTTACTAGTAGTTAAACTTTTATTGCAATTTATTTGTAGTATATCTTTAATATTAGTGGTGATAATTATTCCTAAATATTTTATTTGTTTAGATTGGGCTATACATTTTTTGTATTCATTTTGTATATCATGATTTTTTTAAACCAATTAAAAGAATGTTTGTTTTGTTGTTATTAAAGGTAAGGCCTGAAATTTTTTTGAAATAAATCCATGTTTTGAAAGAGTTCTTGTAGTGTCGGATTATTATTCCCAAGAGTAATTAATATATTGTCTGCAAATAATTGGATTTTTGATGTTTCATTGGGCCCTAGACTATAACCATGTATATTTTCATTGTCTCTTATTAGATTTGCCCATGGTTCCATAATTAATGTGAACATAAAAGGAGATAAAGGGCACCCTTGCTTTGTACTGTTAACAACAGGTATATTAGGGGACACATTTGAGACAATTTTAATATATGCTTGACTACCACTGTATAATTGAGTGATTAAATTAACAAATTTATTAGAGAAATTTAGCTCTTCAAGTAAAATGAATAAATATTCCCAATTAATAGAATCAAATGCACAGTTTATATCCAGGCTAACTAAAGTTAGTTTACTTCTACAATTTTTTACTGATTCAATTAATGTAATAAATCTTTTAATATTATCATAAGATGCTCTATTTATTACAAAACTTGTTTGGTCCTCATCAACTAAGTTAGGTAAAAAATGTTTAGGTCTATCTGCATAAATGGACCTAAACATTTTGTAATCTGAGTTTAATAGGGTTATGGGTCTATATGATGAACATTTAGTTGGGTCTTTATCGGGTTTCAAAATGGGACAGATAAAAATATATTTCCAAGAAGGGGAGACTATATTTTTGTCTTGAATTATGTTAAATACAGCATGTAACAATGTTAGTGCTTTGGAAGGTAAAATCTTATAGATTTCAAAAATAATTCCATCGTTACCAGGAGCCTTATTCTGTTTAAGCTTGGTTATTTGATTTTGAAAGTCATTAAAGGGTATCTGTCTATCAATAACATTTATTTGTTTATCTGATAGCCTTTTCTTTGTGTTTTTATTAAAAATTGGATTAATAGATGGATTTATTTTTAAAAAAAATACTCTCTAAATTCCTTTAATATATTATGTAGTCCAGAAACCATTCTGTTTTTATTTGGGGAATATAATTCTTTTATATGGTTGAATTTACTTAACCTTTTTGTTTTATTGGCAAGAATATTTAGAGATCTGGGATTTATAGAAAAATTAATGAATTTAAATTTCTTTAAATTAATAATAGTTTTATGATTTAATATTTCTAAGTATTTATTGTTTAAAACATTTATTTCTTTTATTCTATTTTTGTCTAGATTTTTCAAAATATCAAGTTTCAGATTGCCTAATTTTGTTTGTATATCCTGCAGTTGCTTATCCCATGAAAATATTTTCTTTTTATACCAAGCAATAATTCTGCCATATAAATATGATTTCAAGGCATCCCATATGTATATTTCAGATGATTCTTCTGCGCTATTAAGCTCAATAAAATTTTGGACTTCAGTAGATAAAAGCTATTAAAATCATTTAGTTTTGTAATATAGGGTGGAATTCTGTTTATCTGGACATTGATATTTGAATAAACAGATCAAATGTTAAGGAATTATGGTCTGACAGGGGACACAAAATCACTTTAGTATTAGTTAAAGTGTCTGTTAAATTGTTAGATATTACAACTCTATCAATTCTTGAATATGTTTTGTGTCTATATGAATAAAATGTATAAGGTAATGAGTTAGCATCTGCATAGTTATTGATATCTTTCAATAAGAACATGTCAGAGTACTCTTTTAATAGTCTAGCTGTTGCTGAGATTTGTCTCTTACCATTAGAACTAATCTTTTTTTATCAAGAATACAGTGAAAATCACCAGCTAATATAATATTACCTTTAGAAAATTGTATAATGTGGTCTATATGCTGTTTTACTGTATTTACACCAATACCAGGTATCCAATACATGTTAACTAATGTAAAAAGTTTATTATTAAGATCTATAATAATTGATGATAACATCCCTTTATTATCTTTATATGTATCTATTATTCTTGGTAAAGGTAAAGTATTCTCCAAAGTACTGCCACAACCATTTTTTGATAGTGCTCAGAGCTAACCAAAATTTTATAAGTTTAGTATCCAACTTGGAGATGTCATTAGTTAATAAATGTGTTTCTTGTAGAAATACCAGCTGTGAACTATGTAATTTAAGATATTTATTTAAAGATCTTCTCTTGTTTGGGTTATTTAAACTGTTGATATTAATTGAAATGCATTTCAAAGATGTCATGACGTGTTTAGTTTGTTAAATAAAATATGTTGACCCTTAACCTTTTTATTCCATTTATTATAGTATAATGTCATATGATCAAAGGGAATACTATTAATAATTATACATGAATTACATATTAAAACTTTAGATACTAGTACTTTCAAATTAAATTCAGTTATACGAAAGATAGTGAACAATTGAAAAACTATTACCAAAACAAATAACATAAACTTATAACAAAATACTCCTCCCCCCCAAAAAAAAAACACCTGGAGTTAAAAACTCCTAATTTCAGTGACATCAATCACTCAAATTGTCCACCCAGCTAGTAACAGCAATCCTTCAGCTACTGTCTAAGTATTTATTCTTTGTAATTTATTAACTAATATGGCTTTTACTAATAATATTTAAACTTCTATGTACTTGTTAAAAGCATGTTATAGAACCCATATTATTTAAGAATCTTTAAATGAATTCAGTTAGAATATCAAAATAGTTATAAATAGGATAAAATGTTTTTAAATAACATTCAAAAAACTCTGTTTTAGAGTATCAAATATGTCACAAACCCATTATCTTCAGTATGTAGAAGAACTTCTATATCAAAACATCAAATGAAGTAATAGACTAAGTTGATTAATATAACAATTTTCAGAAAAGTAGTATTTACATTAAGATATATATCTGTTAATATATTTAGAATTAAATTTCACATTTTCTAGTGAAATCCAACCTTAAAGTATAGAGTTTTAAGCTGGTGTCAACTGATAATATACTTGTATGACACTGAAGTTAAATATATGATT
>NC_056746.1:213414126-213441626 GCF_019279795.1 Protopterus annectens | reverse complement strand
GGTTTGTGTTGAGTGGTTTGAAGTGTAATGGAGTTCAGATGAGTTTCTGGGAATATAAATATGAAATCACCAAACCATGTTAACAGAAAAGCAGTTCTATATAGTGTGGTAACAGCTTAATCCAACTGACCTATCTGTGAAAATAGGGATGCTGAAGGAAGAAAACTTGCAATCAATTGAGTCTATCTTAGTGTTTAAATTAGTTCATGCAAGTCCCAGCAAGCAGCAGTCAGAGGGTAGAATAAATCTTGGCTGGTAAATTTATGTGCCACTGCGTACCCGTAAATAGAAGTGTATGTCATTTTGTAAAAGACTAAACAGTTGGCTTCACTAAACCATAGAAAATCAAACTCAGGATAAATGACCATGACAGTAAATCTTAGTGCTAAGAAGTTCTGAATTTAAACCTGATCAGATTATTAATTCATCACCTTTTATTTTATTTCATGGAATCATTTACCTCATTATTATACTAATATAATAGTTAGAAGGTGCTATAAATATTATCCATTGTATTACTAGTAGGGGCAAAAAAAAATTGTTCCTGCTATTTGTAATGAATGTTCATTCTATTACTGAGTACTGCAGTTCATTTTGTATGTTCAAGGTCTCTCATTTAAAGATCGTTAAACATATTCAGAGGACATATACAAAGCAAATATCTGGGCTCAAGCTGAAATCATATATGAAAAGGCCTAACACTTTTCACTGCACTCTTTAAGCTACAGATTATTAAGAGATCTAATTATAATTTACAAATGACTTAGGGATGACATCATGGCTGCTACACTGGGCATTTATTTCACTAATCACACTGTTCCTACTAAGAATTGCAATTTAACTGTTGCACTTTCATCTTACAGCTTGGAGGTTGTAGAATTCATTGTCAGTAGACATAAGGAGTGCTGATTATTTAGAAGGTTTTAAGAAATCACTGGATTCTTGGTTCAGGAATGTTATCTATGCTCCCATGTCTATAATTAGGAAACCTCTTACATGACCTGTATAGGCCCTGAGTTTGGATAAAATATCATTGATGATTATTAATAATAACCTATACCTCATTTTGCTGTTTGGTCATTTAGTGGAGTCCAGTTTTTGTGACCTGAAGGATTTCAGCATGATAGGGCTGTCTATCAAACATTCATGTTCATTACTTCATTAATATTGTCCATTCAGCTTAACCTCTGCTGCCTCGTCTTCTTTTTCCATTGATCTTTCCTATCATTAGTGTCTTATTTAATGAATTCTGTCTTTGCATTTCTGTAGCCAAAGTATTTCAGTTTTAATTTTGCAATCAAGCCTTCCAGTAAACAGTCAAGATTTATTGCCTTAAATGTTGGTGGATTCAATCTTCTCAAAGTCCAAACAATTCTCAAAAGTTTTTTTTCATAGCACCATACCTTTCAACTTATTAGAGCAAGAAATGTGAACAAAGCCATGAATAAAAGTGGGACAAAGGCCCAAAACTAGGGACAATTTTTAAATATTGCTCTTGCAGACTTAGAAGGTTAATAGAATAACAGGTTTTGCATTAGCATCCGTTTTCTGAAGGGTATGAAGTCTGAAACCTCAAATGTCTGTCATTATTTTCTAACTTCAGTCTTTAATGATCTGCCACTAATTTGCCAGAAAACCACAATTTTATGAAAAGCAGACCAAAAATGTAAGGCAAAACTCTGGACATTCTGTGAAAATCTGTACAGTTGACAGGTATGCCTGGCACCAGAATTTAAAAGCATCAGTTTTTCAGCTTATAGCCTTGCTTATAGTCCGACTCTCCTAGCCATATGTTTTGAATGGGAAAACCATAGCTATGGCTTTAAAGACCATTACTGATAATGTAATGCTTTACTCTTTAAAATCTTATCCAGATTTGCCATAACTTTCCTTCTAAATGACAAGTGTCCTTTAATTTGATGACTGCAACCACCATCACTGAATCCATTAACAAAGTAAGAGAAGCAGTAATTAGAAATATCTGAACAACATTAGTTTGCAACTGGAAAATAGAGAACTGCTTGGGAAGTTTACTTCTCTTTCACTTTCTGTAACTGGTCTTATACCTTCAGACTGGTATTTCTATCCAGCAGAGAACTGCCAAAAATCACCCATTTCCTGTATTTTGAACAGCGAGACCATATAATCCATTTATTTTCTAAAGCATTTACCCTGGTGAAAGTCACATTTGTAGCAAACTGAGAAGGGTCAGTCAGATATCCATGTCCCCAACAACAGTTACCAAGCTGTAGGATCTGCAGACCTTCCCAGGCAAGCTGAGAGATGTAAACCTTCCAGCATTTCATGAGTCTATTCCAGGGCATGTAATTGCAAACACTTGCACAGAGCAATTTACTGCAGTAGTTCTACCTTAATATAGGTTCTTATGAACTAGAAATGCATATAGGAGAAAATGGATCATCACTTTTAAACACTTTTAAAAGACTGCTTACAGCCATCCTGGAGTAGCCGACATAAATAAAAGTAACATATTAATGAAAGGTCTTTCATTACTAGTGTCTGGTGTTAATTTCAGAACAATATTTTTAAAATAAATTGTTCTGAACTGTAATTCATGAATACATAAAGAAATATACGATAGGCATTCAGCAGACTTAGTACATGGTAAGAGGTAACGGTTGATGAAGTGCTCTGCTATAAACAATGTAGGTATGTTACCGTCACTGTACCACAGATATGCCTAATAATATGTGGTGAGATTGATGTTTCACAAAGAACAGTGGTCTGTGTGGTATTTTGTGTGTGTGTGTGTGTGTGTGTGTGTGTGTGTGTGTGTGTGTGTGTGTGTGTGTGTGTGTGTGTGTGTGTGCGTGTGTGTGTGTGTGTGTGTGTGTAAGCACAAGTCAGTGTGCATTTTCACCCATCTCACATCAGCAATGCAGTTGAAAAAAACTGTCAAAATTAAGTACTTATTAGAACACTGTACTCTACACTATGCAGGGTTATGCAAGTACAGACCTCCTATAGTAGAGCCTCCTACATCACAAGAAGGCTCACCATTAAGGCATTTCACTTCTTTGTCCAGCTACATGACTCAGTCCTCAGTCTGCTTTTTTTTTTTACAACTGTGTTAAGACAGGAGGCATCTCTGTGGCTGCTCTGTGCTTGACTCTTCCTTTCAAAACACTTCTATCTCAATAGGTACATTCTCTATAGGGTGAGCCTATCCCATTAAACTGGTAGAACAGCATACACAGCTTTACTGTCATACAATTTGTAGCACTGCCTCTTTTCGACATGCTGTCATTTCTGAACAACTCAAGCATTTGTACCTACCCTTTTTGAGCTCTCTGCTAGACACAGGCCTTGACTGATTAACTCTCAAGAGAGTGGGAGTTGTGTCCCATTTTGCTCCCCTCCCACCTCCGCAGACCACCCATTATATTTTCTCTGATCTTCACCTACTGACACACCCACAAGACACAGATCGTAAAAAGACACTACTACTACCATAAAACCCATTAACCCTTTTATCTCACTACCCTAATAGTCAGTACTACAATATTACTGGAAGTATTAACTTCTACTTACAACTTCCTTTACAAACATAACACACATACAATCAAAAAATGTTCCTCTTTCCACAATTTATTCTGTTCTACCTCCTTCTTCTTTCCTCTTCACCTCCCTTAAATCCTACTATCAATAACAAACATCTTCATAAAATATTTAACAACCATGCATCATATCACTGTGAATAAACCTTATTTCCATAACTTTCTCACCATCAAACTGCCACCATCACAACCCCCTAGTAATTAAATCACACCTATTCCTCAGCTCTCCACTGTCAGAATCACTCTTCAGTATGATTACTAAAACTCAGAAACATTTTTCTCTCTACTTAGAAACACAGAAGACCCCATTTAGACTGTCCTCCTCAATCCTTATACTCTTTAAGAGTAATATTGAATCCAACCCATGCCCAACAACTCCTTTTCCTCAACATCAGAACTACTCCCTTCCTACACTGGCCTGTGCAATCCTCAATTCACATAGCATGAGAAACAAGCTGGATGACATACGTGCTTTTATTTTCTAGAACAACCCAGGCATTCTAACAGTCACAGAATCCTGGGTCAAAAAAGAATCCCCAGCTCCAATACTTTCTAACCTCCTGCAAATATATCAATGATGCCACACCAGGCAGATGGTCAGGGACAGACTCTCTAATTTTGTACCCTAAACCCAAAAGTCATTGCCCAAAGAAAGTCCTCCTCACACTCCAGTCCTAAGGGGATTATCCTAAAATTTCCAGCTCACAAAGGCAGACCACGACTGGAAGTAGTCCTGGTAGGTACACTGGTGCCAGGACTGGAAAAGATGGCAGTGAAGAATTCTCAAAATATAGAAACCTTCCTAAAATGGGGCTAGGCCAGGCCCAGGGGGAGGATGACCTCCTGTTGTAGAAGGAAACAGTCCTGGTAGGCAAACTGGTAACAGGACTGGAAAAGATGACAGTCTAGAATCCTCAGAATTATGGAAACATTCCTACAATGGGGCCAGGTCAAGCCCAGGGGGAGGATGGTCCCCCTGTTGTAGAAGGAAGTAGTAGTCCACAAGAATCACAAAACCTGAGAGGCCAAAGAAGAGCCAAGACAATAAAGTGGAGTATTGAGGATAAGAAAGAAATTATGTATTGTTACTATTATGCAAAAAGCCCAGAATTTCCAGACACAAGATATACAAAATTATTAAGAGAGAAATTAGAGGAAAGAAAAATACTTCCACAAGAAAAACTCTCAGAAGCTTCAACTAAAAATGTATATTCATTAATACAATGGATTTGTGAAAAACAGTACATAGATCAAGAAACTTTGATCTGTTTGGAAAAAGAAGCATCTGAGAAGTGCAGAAATATAAACAACAAAACCTAGAGATTTTTGAAAAGTATAAAATAGAAATATGTATATGGGAAAAAAAGAGACATTTAGTATGGTACAATATTTATGCAAAGGAGAAAGATAAATTAATCAATTTCAAGAAGGCAGCCCCAAAGATATTCAAAGAGAAATATAGGCAAAGGCATCCGTATACGGAAAATTTTGGAATAAAAAAAAATCACAAAGAGGGAATGTAGAAAAAAAGATTAGTAAAGTAGAAGTTAAAAATATAGAAGTTGAAGTTCTGGAACGCCTGTGAAGTGAAGGATTTGGTGTAGAAGGTCTAACAAAGGTTACATCACAGCATGATAGAGTGAGTTCAAAGATAAGGAGAAGCAGGAAGAGACATCTGAAGAAGTAATATGGACATGGGAAAGAAAAAGAGATTTAATGTGGTGTAATATTTATGCAAAAGAGAATGCAAAACTAACCAATACAAAAAGAGCAGCACCAAAGAAATTTGAAGAGAAAATACAGGCCAAGGAATCAGGACATGCAAAACTTTACAAAACAAAAAAAAATAAGAAAACAAACAGGAAAAGTAGAAATGGAGATTAGTAATGGAGAAGTTAAAGAAAAAGAAACTGAAATTATGGAGTATCTGCAAAGTGAAGGATTCAGTGTAAAAAATCTGATTCAGAAAACAGCACAACAGGATAGAGCAATGGATATATAAATTAAGGGAAAACCAGTGGAATGGGAAGCAATTGGTCCAGTGCCATATGAATTTATTTTGGAGCCTTCCACGGGAAACCAGTATAAACATTCACTTGAAGCTGGACAAGAAGGGAAGGAACAGGAATCTGTGGAAACTCTGATGCAGCCGATGTTGAGGAGTGATAGGCCAGTGAGTTCTCATATGACAGAGCAACAGATGCACAGGATGAAATTGAAGAGAATGTGCCACAGGAAGATGGTATAAAGCTTTCTATAGAATGCCCGCAGGAAATGGAAAACAAAAAATGTGTCCTCAGTTTAGAAGAAAATGAGTTAAGAGAAGAGTTGCTTGATTTAATAGGCATATTAAGATCAATGAAAGAAATAGACTGCAGAAGGTCAATAAAACTCAAAAAGTTCGAAGTCTGATAAAACAAATGAATACAGTAATTAGGACTGTCCATAGAGATCCATGCGATATAACAGAAATAAACAGGATACACTACTGTGCAGCTAAATTAATAACTGATAAAGTTTTACCACAAGAACACAGGGTAGTGAGGGAAAGGAAGGGGAGAAATCGAATACCATCATGGAAGTATCGAATAGAGAAAACTATAAAGCAATTAAGACAAGAAGTGTCACTGTTAGAAGAATACAGAAGAGGGAACATATCAGCAAACATACAAAGAATATAGACTTGATAAAAGCAATGTGCAGTATTAGAACAGATCATGATCTATCATGCACTATCGCAAATAAACTAAAAAATCTCAGCACAGGTGGAAAAAGTTTGAAGATGCACATTAAAATATAAAGGAAAAGTACAAAATAAGCAGTTTATTGATTACCCAAAAAAGTTTTGTAGGGAATTGGGAAACAAGGTAAAAGGAGTTGAAAGACTGCCAAAAAAGAAGAAATCGATACATTTTAGAGAAGTATCTATGAAGATCCTGTGGAACATAACAAAGATGCTAAATGGACAGAAGAAGTAAAAGAAAGAATAAGAAGTTTAAAGGTACAAGATATGAAATGGGATGAAGTAACAGCCAGAGAGATTGAAACAAAGTTAAGAAAAGCCTCCAGCTGGAAAACCCCAGGCCCAGATGCAGTACCTAACTTCTGGTTAAAAGTATTAACATCTTTGCATGAAGATTTAGCCATGAGTAAGAACTATTTATATGCACACCATGGACAGACACAAACTTGGATAACAACAGGAAGAACAATGCTCCTAATTAAGAGTGAACCTGCAAACTATCCTAAAAATTATAGACCAATAACTTGCCTTCTGACGATGTATAAACTATACACAGGAATTGATGCCGACACAGTTTATATTCATTTAGAAGAAAACTCAATTATGGCAGTAGAGCAAAAGGGGAATAAAAGGAAGTCATATGGAACAAAGGATCTTTTATTGTTAAATAAAGTCATAGTGGAGAACTGCAAAAAAGGGAAGAATCCAAGTATTTCATGGATTGACTACAAAAAAGTATTTGATAGTATCCCCCATTCATGGATAAAAGAGTGCTTAAAAATGTATATGATACACCCTGTACTGATCGACTACAATACAGTGACCATGAAACAGTGGCAGACCACTTTGCAATTAAGCCATGATAAAGGACAAATTATTATCCCAGGGATAAAAATTCAAAGGGAGATATTTCAAGGTAACTCTCTGTCACCGCTGCTATTCTGCCTTGCCCTTAACCCATTAAGCTGCTATTTAACAGCTTAAGCCATGGCTATAATTTGGCTCCTAGAAAACAACAAGTTTAAAGACTTCTCATCTTCTCTTTGTTTGATGATTTAAAACTTTATACCTCATCAGATGAGGAAATGAAAGCACAACTGCAGCTAGTCAAATCTTTTTCAGGTGATATAAGAATGTCATTTGGTCTTGATAAATGTGCAAAAGCAACCTTTAAAGCAGGAAAACTGCAGTACCAGGAAAACATGAGTTTGGGACAAGAAAGTGATATAAAAGAACTTGAGCAAAAAGGGGTGCATAAATATTTGGGAATTGATTAAGGATCAACAATAAAACATGAGCAAATGCGAAAAAAAATGTAGTAAGGAATACTTTAGAAGACATAAATTAATCCTGAAAACAGTATTGGCATTTGTGAACAAAATCCAAGCTATAAACCAATGTGCACTTCCTGTCCTAACTTATAGCTTTCGAGTGACTGATTGGCCCCAAAACATGTTGGATAGATTATATAAGAAAACAAGAAGGATGCTTAATGCTCACCAAATGATTTATAAAAATCAGTGCATACCAAGAGTATATATTCCCTATTCCAAAGGAGGGATGGGCCTCCTTGAAATTGATTATATATATTAATCTGCAACTGTGGGACTTCACACATCTCCTGACCTCACAAGACCCAAACATAGTGAATGTTTTGAAACATAAGGAGAATAAATCTAAGATGACATCTCTGCTTAATCTAGCAGAAGCATATCAGCGTTAAGCAGGAATGGAAATCAAACCAGAGGTAGATAAGAATCAGGCAGCAACTGAATGTGCCAAGAAACAAAAGAAAAAATATAAGGTGAAGGACCAGATGAGAAGGCAAGAAATGTGGAAAATGCATAAATATAGCTGCAAATTTAGAAAACTTCTTGAAGAACATAATGTTGATCAGGAACAATTGCAGGAATGGTTAAGGAGAGGCAAATTCAAACCAAGAGATGAAAGGTTAATATTGGCAGCCCAAGATAGTGGGCTATGTACACATTGGTTTACAAAGTCCATTGAACATGTGGGAGAAACAAATGTAGCTTTTGTAAAACCAAATTGGAAACAATCGGAAACCTCATTGCTGGTTGTGAGATACCAATGGTAGAAGGACTGTATACTGAAAGGCATAATAATGTGGCAAGACTGTTCCACTGGGGATTGTGCAAACATTATGGCACTGAAGTGGCTGAAAAACACTAGAAACATGAGCCACAAAGCAACATAGAAAGTGATGAAGTTTACATCACATGTGATCATCCATTACCAACAGTTCAAAAGATAGATGCTAGAAAACCAGATATAGTGGTCCATGAAAAAAAAAAAGTAGCCTTGATCACTGAAATTGCCACACCCTGGGACTACAGTGTCTTGCATAGAGAGATATACAAAGTCATAAAATATCAGGATTTGCAGGCAGAAACAAGAGCAAGGCAGAAGATACCCAGACAGTCCAAATAGTAGTAGGAGCACTACATTTTATAAAAAAGAATCTACAATTGTATTTAGATATGTTACCAACACATGTAACCACATACAAATTGCAGAAGACGTCATTACTAGGCAGACTGCGGGTGCTGCAAAGAGCAATTCTGGTTGATATCAAAGATTGAAACAATACTAATTTCATGAACTTTAATTGTACTTTGACTTAGGAATAGGGTCCATTCCTGTCACGGTATTAGAAACCGAAAAGATTTGGAGAAATTAAAAAAGGCAAACAGTCAGGTAGAGGCTCTCTAGTTTTTTACAGGAGTACCCTAAACCCAAAAGTCATTGCCCAAAGAAACTCCTCCTCACACTCCAGTCCTAAGTGGATTATCCTAAAATTTCCAGCTCACAAAGGCAGGCCACTACTGATTACTACAGCCTATCTACCACCCTCTGCTTCCATAGAGAAATTCAAATCACTCACCACTAACATCCGTAATAATTTTCCTAAAAATATAACATAATAATTCTAAGTGACTTCAGTCTTAATTTTATTGGCCTTCTTTCATCTGACATGCATACTTTCCTAGGTTTCCTTCAACTCATAAAAGTACCAACAAAACCTAACCTCATTTCCTCCAAGCACTCCACACATGATCTGATTATTACAAATATACCAAACTCCATTGCCAATGTAAACATTTGCAGAACGTCACTAAGCAACCACTGCCCAATCACCTTTACAGTTAGTCATCCTATAAAACTACCACCAGTATTAAAAACCTTCAGAAACTAGTGTAGCACAAATACAGACAAACTCAAAATGTTTCTAACAGCTCACAGATGGGACCATATAGTCTATTTGCATCACCTTAATACAGCAGCTGTAAGCCTAACCAACTTTGTACTCAAGCTGCAAGAAAATTTTTTTCCAGTTATCCACAGACTTATAAACCCACCAAAACTGAATGGCTATTCATTGAACTCAAACATCTTTTAAGACTAAAGGATGAAGCACAACAAAAATGGAAACAGAACTCCTTTACTGACAACTGTACCTCCTTTATAGTCTTGTGTAACCTAGCCAATAAGACCATCAGAAGGAACTAAATAAACCTCCAAACAAAGAAATAAATTACCCCCTTACATTTACCCCAAGCACTTTTGGAAATAGTTTAACCTACTTTCAGGAAGAAAACATCCTCGTGAAACCCTGTCTACAAACTCCATTCAATGTGGTATAACAAAACTTTCTCAAGATTTCCTTAAAGGATTTAGCAATCTTCTTTCAATAAAGTTCACAATTCCCACAAATCATGCATTACCAACACCACCACCATTCACCCCCCTCTTCCACTTCAAATGCATGCATCCCTTGAAAAGAGTTCCACTGACATCCATCCTGGATCTGACAACATAAACCCCTGGTTCATATATCACTGTAGAGAACATCTATGTCTTCTTCTCACCCACATGTATCATCTATGTGTTATACAAAACATCATGCCACAGATTTGGAACATTTCTCTAATTAAACCCCTGCCAAAGCAAACCAACCCAAAAAAGTACCTCTCACTTCTGTCCAATATCCATCCTCCCAATTATGGGCAAACTTCTTGAAAATATAGTCTACACCTAACTCTCCTTCTATATCCAGCAGTACTGCCTGCTTTCTGCCAAACAACATGGAGCCTGCCATGGATGAAGCACTATGACAGCACTTTGCTCCCTAACTGATGATAGCCTGCTAAATTCTGATAGTGGCCTCCTTACAGGTGTCTTGTTTATAGACCAGACAAAGGCATTTGATGTTATTTACCACTATCTTCTCAAAAACAAACTGATTTAAATTGGTATCAGTCAAGATGCCACTCCCTGGTTTAAAAACTTCCTCACTGACAGATCATCCCAATTAGAATCATCACCTACTACCAAAGGTGTACCACAAGGATCTACTCCTGCCCCCTCCTCTTCTCCATATTCATTAACAAATGTTCTTGTGACCTCTCACTTATCCTCTATACTGATGATATGGTCATTATTGGATCAGGTCACTCTCACACTAATATTCAGTGCAATCAAATCAGATGTACATGAGGTCCACCAGTGGCTCATAAACCATAAATTACTTTTCAACCCCACAAAGACCAAATCTATTCTTTTGGAACTCCACAGAAAATTTACCAAGCACCTAACTCTAACTATATTTGATCTACACAGCCATTCCAAAGAGGCAACCTCCACCTTCAAATACCTAGGACTATAGATTGATCAGTCACTAAACTTCCATTTCCACAAAGACAAAGTGAGAGACAATCCAGGCCAAAAACATTTCCCCTTTTCTATCCCAACCAGCTAGAGCAGCCATTGGCAAAGGAGTTCTCTTTCATCGTCTCAAATAAGGACTCCAAACATTGCCACACTCCAGACTATCTCTAACAGCATCTGATGATTCATTGCAAACTCACGTCTCTCTCACTATATCACCCTAGAAAAAGCTAAATGGCTACTTGTAAAACAAAGATTTAACCTACTTTTAGGATCCCAAATCTGCAAATTACTCCAGCTCCACACATTTACTGTCCTTGCAGCTAGATCTCATTAAAAATAAACTCCTCGCACAACCTGAGACACTACTCACAAGCCACACCAACTCTTATTAACCCTAGCACTAAAACTCCACAACCCTGCACACACTTTTTCTTCTCAGGGGCCTACTCTTTGGCAAGCTCTCCCTATCAACACTAAGGAAATTAATGCTTATTCCAGATTCAGAATGCAACTCAAGAAATACGTCATCCAAGCCAAATGCTCCTGCTTCAACACAGGACATATCACCTAACCTATCTTCTTTCCGAATCTCTTAACTCTCTCAAGGTTGACTCAAGATTGACCCACTTTAGAAATTAATGTATATATTGTACATTATAGTCTGCTTGATTGTACATTGCACTGTGGTTGTTCACAATGCACAGAAAGTAGTTAGTCCAATCTAGTCTGTTATTTCTTGCGTTTCTGTATTTTTTCTTTGTAAAATTTTTTGTATTTCAGCCAGGCTGAGTCAGAAATTGGTTAGTATTGATCATTACAGTACCCTGGAAATTAAGTAAATAAATAAATAAATTCTACCAGTTTCCCCCATTAAGCTCATCAGAGTTCAGTGCCCCCACCCCAGTTTTTCTGGCATGACAGTAGTCTGCCCTCATCCCCGAATCTGGTATGACAAGAATTGGCTTCTAACACATATCCACCTGGCATGACACTAACTGCTGTTTGGTTGTCAACCCCCAGCCCACCTGACATGGTTTTGCCCCACCCCCACTCCAGTAAAAAAATCGATTTCCACATAAGACATCCTTGATATATCACTACAGCACCCCCTTCTGCCCCAGGAACATGCAAATCTGGAAAGCACCTAGCATTACTGTACCACCTGATCATTTGGCACTGTGGACGCACCTAGCATTACTGTACCACCTGATCATTTGGCACTGTGGACGCACCTAGCATTACTGTACCACCTGATCATTTGGCATTGTGGACGCACCTAGCATTACTGTATCACCTGATCATGTGGCACTGTGGACTGCAGCTGCTCTGTACTACTGCTATTGCATGTAGGACCCCACCTTCCATCACTGAATCCTGTTCCAGCTTGTATTGCTTGAACTTTAGCACTGCAGTTAGCTTCTGGGAAAGTATTTGTAAACCTGAACCAAACAGATCATGAATTGCTTTCTTAAAGGAATGTTTTCAAATATCTTTACACACTCATTCACAAAAAACTATACGTTTTTTATGGCTTTATAATGGTGTTCTCCATCAATAAATTTGCTATAATATGTTAATATAATAGGATGTAAAAAGTGGAGGTATGGAAAAATTGTCATGTAAAGGTGCACTATCACCCAAAAAGTAACTGGATGAACCATATTAATACACCAACAATATTTCTAGAAATATATAATCAAAAATATATGACAATTAGCAAAATACATGTTTCAGGGCCATTAACTTTTTACCATCAAACTCCAGTACATGTAGAATTCTAATCTTGCCACCTGCTTTTGAATGTAATCTATTTATTTTAACTTAACATTTTCAGCTATATATATATATATATATATATATATATATATATATATATAAAATTGTGTACATTTGTATTTTTCTTAGAACGGCTGCTTTGCTGCCATTAATTTGCATAATTGTAAGGAAAATGCATTTTTTTCTCTTTTTGCAAGCATATAGCACAAAAACAATTCTCAGTAATATCCAGGGCTTAATTTAGGTTTCTGACATAATATTCACTAGTTTACTTAGAAAAGTTACTTATTTGATGCTGCTCAATATAAATTGGTGGGTCGGATGTCACGCACATGCTGAAATGGTTGAGCAATTGGCACAGAGCCACAGCAGCTGTATGTGTCATCAATGACTTTAGCTCAGGAACACACTAAGATTTCCAAGGGTCAATCAGGATTGTGATTACTGATTGCATTTCTTTACCTTTCATTAGATGAAGGCATGGTCACTTTGCCATTGGTGAGAAGTCTGCTAGGAATCTGTAATCTAGGCATGTGTCGTTCAGTGCTCCAAGATCCACAATGAGTTGACAGAGGGGTGCATGCTTGGGGTCTATATTATGTAGTCGAATGGTAAAAAGAGCGAACGCTCTTTTATCAAACACTGAAAGGCAAAACCACTAAATATCGAAGACATGGAACACAGATTTTTTTTTTTCCCAGGGGAAAAAAAAAATCACTGGGCCGTTTTTGGGACTTTACCATTTGCTCCACTGGGGTGTGATCTCGGAGTTGGTATATTTAAGTAGGGGGGATGTGGGGGGGCACCACTTTATTTTATGTTTGGATTTTTTTTTTTTTGGTGAGCAGCAATTTTTTTCCCCTGGGAAAAAAGTCACTGTTTTGTGTCTTTGTTATTTATTTCGTCTTTTAGTGTTTGATAAAAGAGCGTTCACTCTTTTTATCTTTCAACTACGTAATATAGACGTGCATGCTTTTAGTTTTGCCAGTCCCATTATATCTCTTGCCTCAGGTATGGTGACTTCTGCCCTATCAACCTGCAGTATGACAACTGATTTCTCTATGTGCTCCCTAGACTTACCAGAGAAAGCTGAACACACATGTCCTTTGAGGAGCCAAGGGACCCAATGTCAAAGATTTACATTCAGGCTCGTCTGGATGTAATGCAATTCTGAATATAGTAGAGGTGGAGCTGCAAGCTTGGAGTCAGCAGTGGGCTTAGTGTAGACATTTTGTGTGTGTGTGTGTGTGTGTGTGTGTGTGTGTGTGTGTGTGTGTGTGTGTGTGTGTGTGTGTGTGTGTATGTGTGTGTGTGTGTGTGTGTGTGTGTGTGTGTGTGTGTGTGTATACACACAAAGAAGTTCAAAATGCTTAAAGAGGAGTTCCAACCTTTACCAAAGTTTGATCCTAAACATGGAAAATTGTTATCATATAAACTGTAGATGAAAAAATATTATATCTGTATCACAGTACTGCATGCCAGAAATAGTATCATGCTGAGGCTGTAATACTGGGCAAAATGTGAGATTTCTTTTAGCTCGGAGATCTCCCCCATCCATTGATTCATGCACACTCAGGCCAAGTGCTCTTGAGAAAGGTTTCTTTCCTGCTACAACAGTTTTCAGTCTGCTGTGGAGATTCCACTACTTTCCTGAGTCTTATAGTTCTACCTATAGTCAGGCATCCCTTTGCCCCTGATTAGGGGTCTTTGTCCTCCATTTTTTGGCTTTGTACAAGAGTAAAGAAGTTGAAAGGTATGCAGTCAGGTGTTAACTCTTAAGTTTCTATCCAAATAAAAAAAAACACTGTCACAGAATTGCAGGTAGTTCATCCTTCAATGATGTCCGTTACCTTGCCTCTGCATCCAGACACTAAGAAGGGGACTTAGCCCCCTAATGAAGGAGTACACTTGTGTAGAAGCATGCATTTAGTCACTGACTTGGTAAGATCATAACTGGATTTTTTGGAGACAGAGAAGTGATACATGAGGATGGTAGGAAAGGAGTAGTCTATATCATCCAGGTCTGCACTGCTGTTTTCTGACTTTCTCCCATTCAGGAACAGACACCTCCCACTCTTTCCAATCCTATGAAAAAATGACAGTGACATGACTATGAGCAATCGTTTGCTTGTTCAGATGTGTGTAATCAAGAGAGTTTACAGGTTTGTGCTTTGGTTCAATGTGGAGAATGTGAAATGGTGTATAATGCCTATAAAGGTGGGATAGTTGGGGGGGGTGGGGAGGTTGAGATGCCACTAAACACTAGAGCCAGTGACGTGGCTTGTGCACAGTGATATGTAAGAGACTTGTAAAAATCAGGATAGAAGTTACTATGTTACCTCTTCAAAGTGAAACTCCTTGAGTTGGCTGGTCATGGAATTGTGGGACTGCTAGTATTTAATGGAAAAAGATGCATTTCTCATAAAGTTGGAGGTGAATGGGCATTGGACTTCTATAATGTACAGCTCACATTTTAAGTTTTACCATCTCCAGATCAATGCGGAACTGTCCCGTGTAATTTTGATAAAAACATACAGCTCTGTAATATTTCTCATGAAATGGATTGCCTGGATTCATTTAGTCTTCCATATTCAAATGATTCATGCAGGCTTTGATGTAAACATGTATTACATTTGCTGGAAAAAATATTTTCCATAGCAATTTTCTGCTCAAGTTAAATTATTGAGCTATCCAATTAACCATGTATAGATTTAAAATTCCGTTTTTTACAGATGAAGTTAAACCAGATTTATTAAAAATAAATGTTCAGACAAATTCAAAAAAGGTGTCTTTCTACCATAATCTGTATATGCTTTGATCATCATAACACCCTGTTTATATTTGTTTATTGTATGTTCACTTTATGCAGACAGGATGTTGCTGTAGAGAGTCTGCTGGTATAAAGTAAGGAATCTGTTCCTGCTAAATACCAGGGTTCAGGACTGACTGTAGCCTGATAAGGAACTGGTCACAACACGATGGACTGAGCCTTTTACTGACATCTCTCCTACTAGTTGAAAATGAGTTCTTATAGATCAACATATTTTGGTAAAATAAATGTTATAGCATAAAACCGTGTACCTATGTGCAGATTACAAGTATTTCAATCAGCAAAGGTAACTGTAAAAGAAAAAAATACAGGGAATGCATTTTAAAGTTAGAAAACAGTGCAGTACTACTCAAAGTCAGTCTTTCAGGTACATCTACAAAGATCGTTGCACCCTTATCCCAGACAGCTAGCTTACAGCTGCTATGCATTTCCTCTGTACCTGTACCAGTATGACCCAGCCTATTTGTAGCAGCAGTGTAGAATATTTGTTCATTTCATCAGCAGCATGTGTTCGGTTAACATTGTCAAGTTCAATATTACGACAGCTGGTGAAGAATTAAGTGAAAGACAACAAAAGATTAATTGCCTGTTCTCTATCTCCTCATGGCAACTTCAGAAAGGGAGTCAATAGGTCTACAATATACTAATGTAGTGACAGTCATTTGACTAAACATGCAGGTTCTTAATGGTGTAATGCACACACAGAGTGCCGGGACAATGTGAAAGCCCTAGCCCTTTTAAAATGCAAAAGCTTCAAATGACTGCGCTCTTCTCTTAATCTCATGATAAGTCATTTTTTGGACAAAGTATGAGTGGAGTATAAGGTGAGGGGAAGAAGAAGAAATGGATGTATATGCAGCTGTGCAGATAGCTCCCGATCATAGTCTGTTTCACTGGTTATTCCTTCTCTCCATTTACTGCCTGGTTGTCCTGGCATGAGTCAGGGATCAAAGAGGTAGCAGACTAACTACATTAGTATGAGACTTCTATATCCTCAGCCTACAGGTCATCCCATGGGACATGTATGCATTCCAAGGTAAGCAGAGATAAAAACTCCCTTTAGTGTGTCTATCTCCCCTTTTAACTGCAGAGCAGAATTCATTTTCTGATGAGGAGAAATATGGATTCTGATTTAGAGGTGCTCATTTTTCATCTGGACCCCTTATCATACAGCAGCTAGTTGTTCTGGGACATACTGGAGATCAGTCAACTGAGGCCAAGAGGACAGCACTGGCTACAAGTGTTAAAGTTATAAACCCCACATAGCAAAGTAAATATTATCCAAACTATAAGTGTGAGATAATATCCTTTCCATAAAAATCATAAACATGAAGGTATATGAGACACTCCCTCGATGGAGCTTTAGTCACATTTTAAATGTATGTGACTTAATACTAAGAATGCAGATTCAGCAAGGACTGAAGTACATGCCACAGTGGTCCGAGGACCTGTATTATTGTAGTGTATCCTATGACATTCCAAGGTACTTGATCATATGTTTTCACCAGGTCCTCAAAACACATAAATACAATGCTGAAAAAATTCTAATGAGTTTTAGTATCTACACAAAGGCAACGAGTTGAACCACTATTCCATAATCAGTACAGAATCCACATTGTTTCTCCATTCACTTGACAAACAAACTCTCCCAGAGCAGGATCCAGCACAAGGTGATTATAGGCAGCTGTCTCGAGCTGGTGCAGGCTGGGGAGCCTGGCTGGCATTAAAAAAATACAAAAATAAAATGCTTGTTCAACACTTCACTAAATTCTTTCGGGTCATCTGTCACTTTAAAACTCATTCCTTTAAAAGCTTTCTGGATGGAAAGCATGCATACATTACATCTGTATACCTCAGTACGTATGTTGTTTGCCCCACTGTGGGAGGTTTCAGTTTGCCTTTGGTGTACACTCAGAAGTGTAGGGACAGCAGCTTTGGATTCGAAACAGCATTGATGTAGGGGACATTGGAGCTTTACACATATGCATAATGCCCCAGGTAGGGGGCACACTATTGCTAAGTGACTTGCTCAGAGTCAAACCCTGACCCATAAGTATGGGAACAAGAACTTTAATCTTCCACACCAAATTCCAGGCCACCTTTAACTCTTTTATCTTTTCTTTTGTAAATCACTAAGAATAACAGTTTGTCAATGCCAGTACACAGTTTGTGCTATGACAGTTTGTTTAGCACTCAGTGCAAATGAGTAAGGTTATGAACTGTCAAAGATCTGCTTTCTGTAGTGCATGGTTTGATTCCCTCAGCCTTCATTTGTCTTCTGTGTGAGTCTGCCAAGTTACTTTACCAGACAATACAACTGGGTTGTTCCTGAAAAAGAGCAAGTGTCCATTGGGCTGTCTCATTCTGTTAGTAAATGCATTAAACATTTGTCTTTTAAATTCCTACATTCTTCAAATAGATGCTAATTAATACTTCACTATAAGCTATTTGAGTGGCTGTGTGTCTGAGCACATAATTCAGGGACATCTTGTTTTAGCCAAAGCCATCAGGCATTTCAGTGAGAGAGAATTGTTTGAGGTCATTGGCTGACTGAGGTCTCCTGGACTACAGCTTAGACTAAGCACCTCATTGGTTCTTTTGAGATTTCTTTCTTAAAAGCTGTCTCAGGTTTCAACTTTCTGTTACCTAAGAAGCTCAGTTGTGAGTGTTCTGCCATTTTACACTGAGCTAATCGAAGGAAGGACACTCAGCAAACTCGGAGCTATAATATATAACATTAAGTATCCTGTTTTTTGTTTATTTTGTTCTTTATTTCTTTGTTATTTATAGCACTTTGTGTACTGTGTATTTTTTCTAGCTAGTTTCACTGTGTGTGAGGTATTAACTGGAAATTGTCCACTCTTATTAAGCATCTGTTGGGCTGTTTGTTTATGATAACTTGTTGCAGTTAAACTCTTTTTTCTAGTGGCTTCTTTAGCTGTTTAAAACTTTCATTTAAAGGCTCACTGCTGCTTTTCAGCTGTGAGTAACATTTCTGCAGTTTGTTTCCCACCCTCCCTCCGTGTTGGTATAGTGTTTTTATAGTTGGTGGCTTTGCAGTTGCCCGCCCCTAGTGTAAATTTGATCTGGGACCCTCCTCCCAGTCTAGTGTCATTACCTCATTCTACCCAGTACAGGGAGAACATTTGAGAAGGCCAATCAGCTTAGTTTCTGCTACTCCTTTCTCTCTTTCCTTTCTCTCTTTCCACAAAAAAAAAAAAAAATGTATCTGCTTTTACTGTATTTGTGTTTCTTCCTACTTTATTTTGCTTTTGCGTCATCTTAAAAGTACTCAGTTGTATTTATTACTGCTTGGTGTAACTCATTCTAAGCCTTTTAGTTTAAGCACCTGGGCTTCAGACCAGTTTTACATTAAGAAGGTTTGTGGTCTGCACTGTAGTGGCAGAACAGGTAGCTTACATCCTTCTAAGTTGGGAACTGCTGATTGAGGGCTCAGTGTCTGTTATTCTAAAAGTGTATTAATTCTGGTTTAAGCACATGGGCTTGAGGCCAGTTATTTTACATTAAGAGGGTTCGTGTTCTGCACTCTTGTGGGAGGAGAGGCTGGACTCTGTCCTTCTGAGCTGGGAATTTCTGGTTAAAGGCTTAATAGTGCCGGCATATTTGAACTGCTTCTTACTGAAATTGGTACACCTTGTTTGCTGTAGCATAGACTAGATCCAGGCCTGCTGAATCTAGCTTTGTTTGTATAACTTGAGCACTAATCCAGGCATTCTTTAAAGTATTCAGTTGTATTTATTACTGCTTGGTAGTAACTTGATTAAAGTGTAGCTATCATTTCTAAGTCTTTTGGATTAAGCACTTGGGCTTCAGATCAGTTGTTTTACATTAGGAAGGTTTGTGGTCTGCACTGTGGTGGCAGGACAGGTTGCTTACATCCTTCTAAGTTGGGAAATGCTGATTGAGGGCTCAGTGTCTGTTATTCTAAAAGTGTATTAGTTCTGGTTTAAGCACTTAGGCTTCAGGCCAGTTATTTTACATTAAGAAGGATCGCGGTCTGCACTCTTGTGGGAGGAGAGGCTGGACTCTGCCCTTCTGAGCTGGGAATTTCTGGTTAAAGGCTTATAGTGCCTGCATATTCTAACTGTTTCTTACTGAAATTGGTACACCTTGTTTGCTGTAGCATAGACTAGATCCAGGCCTGCTGAATCTAGCTTTGTTTGTATGCTTGTTGTTTGTTTATTTCCCTGAAACGCTGATTCCACCTAAAACGCGGCCTTTTAGCACTTCTGTGGATCCCTAGTGATATCTGCATTGCTTACTGTACTTATTTCCTTGTTTCACTTGAAAGAAAGTTACTGTTTGTCGTTTTTGCATTTAAGTTACCTGTAACACATTGCATTTAAGTTACCTGGCACTTGCTCACTAAAGCAATTATATAAGTCAGCTCTAAAAAATTAAAAGCACTACACCCTCACAAACTCCCCTTGAGTACCTTGTTCCCCACTGGCCCTTTTTTTTCAATTATAAAGGAATTCCCAATACTATTCTAGCATGTCCAGAGGTCAGTTGTCAATCTCCTCTCCGGTCCAGCTGGTGAATCTGGGAATCTTGAGGCAATGTTACAACTGCCTCATGTACACAGACAACCCTCTCCTCCTCCCAGCAAATTCTAACACATGTGAGAGATGCAACCACATAGCCAAACTGGAGGCTAAGCTCTCTCAATTCAGTACTGGCGTAACCAGTCAGGAGGAGAAGGAAACCACACTCACTACAATCCCAGTCTCACATAGACCTACCACGACAACAAACCAAACACATAAACACACAAAAACATACTCGGAGGCTCTAAATAAAAATCTGCCTAAGCAGCAGAGACCTCCAAAGCAGACACCCAAGCAACCGCTACCCCAAAACAAAACACGTGCAACACATAGCTCACAAAGCCAGTGTGCCGAACAGTCACAGCCCTTAAGACTAAACAACACACCTGATAAACTTGTAATAGGTGACTCTATCATCAGGCACACTGATGTCCCGCTCACCAGGCTGAACAAGGAGAAGGTCACGGTGAGCTGCCTGTCGGGCGCTAGGATTCGCCACATAACACAAGCACTCAGGTCACTCCAAGGCAAGTACAAATATGACTCAGTCATTGTCCATGCTGGTGTGAATGACCTGAGACATACCTCCCTGGACTACATGAAAAGAGACATAGAGGAGCTCTCTGAGCATGTAGCCCAGGCCGGTATGACCCTGACCTTGAGTAGCATCTTACCCTCACCAAGAATGATGCCACAATATGAAGACAAGATGATCAATTTCAACTATTGGCTTAAGTATTGGTGTCATTCAAAGGGGATCCAATGCCTGTCAGCCTGGGATGACATGCTTGACAAGCCACGATGCTTTGTTAGGGACGGCTTGCACCTGTCACCCCTGGGCTTTCGGATATTGGCGAAGGCTCTTGCTACCCCCATAGTGCCTTTTTTAGGCAAGGCTCAAAAGACAAACCCACCTCCATAGGTATCACAAGGGATAAGAAACTAAGAGTAATGCTACTCAACACCAGAAGTCTAAACCTCAAGATGCACACACTCAAAACTCTCCTTAGCATGGAGAACATCGATATCTGTGCAGTAACAGAAACCTGGTTCAAGGCTCCCGAGAGCACCCCAGCACTACCAGGTTATACCTCATACCATGCTTTTCGGCCCCAAAACTTGGACCGAATCACAAAAGGAGGGGGAGTATCAATATTCGTCAAAGATACCCACACCTCCAGGTTGGTGGCACAGCATGAAGCATCAGAGACTATCCATGTGCAACTAACAGTGGGTAAAACTGCCTTCCAGTTTATAGCCTGCTACAGACCACCCTCCCAAAGACAGGAACCCCACTCGGCCTTCCTGAGAATACTGGAAAATATGAAGGTCTCTCCAAACACCATTATATTGGGTGACTTAAACTACCCAAACATAGACTGGGAGCATTACTCTAGCTCCAACACCCTAGCCCAAAGGTTCCTAGAATTTATAAACTCAAATGCTATGGAACAACTTGTTACCACTCCCACAAGAGGGGAAAACATACTGGACCTGATCATCACCAACATGGGGACACTATGCTCCAGACCAGAAGTGTATCCCTCACTGGTAAGATCAGACCATAAACTAATCTCACTGGATATTCACATCCCGACCCCACCCCCTGCCCAGAAAACCACAGTGAAAAACTTCTCTAAAACAAATTTCACACACCTCAAAACCGAGGTGGAATCCTTCAAAGCCCCCTGGCCTGTGGAAAATATGGCCCAGACCGCAGAATCTTTTATAAACGCATTCTATGAACACCTTCAGGAATGCATGGATCATGCAATCCCAAATAAAACCAAGACCCAATCCTCCAAAGGCAGACATCCTGTCTGGTGGACCCCAGCCATAAACAAACTATACAACAGAAGGAGGAAGCTACTACATGATAGAGCAAAATCCCAAAAAGGGAAGGCATCTCTGATCAGTATTAGCAAAAAACTACGGGCACTCATAAAATCGTCTAAGGCCAGTTTCGAGAGAAAAATTGCACAGGACACTAAGTATAATCTCAAGGCTTTCTTTAGTTATGTTAGGAACCTGGGTGGGAATTCCCAGATATGCTCAGAATTAGTCCAAAATGACAAAAAATACACAGAGCCCACAGACATTGCCAACATCCTAGCTGACAGGTTCAGTGCAAACTCCCCCCTCCCCACCAAAAGGGCAAATATCTATCCCAACAGAGTGCTGCCCCCCTGACATCTCAGATGCTCAGGTAAGAGCGCCCTCTCCAAAGCAAAAAACACAGCATCAATGGGACCAGATGGTGTCCCGGGCTGCGTCCTACATGAACTCCAAGAAGAGCTAAACCCAAACATAAAACTACTGTTCAATCTTAGTCTTACTACAGGATATGTACCCAAAGAGTGGCGTACAGCAACAGTGGTCCCTCTCCACAAAGGTGGTGCCTCAACGGATCCTGGAAACTATCGCCCCATAAGCCTGACTAGCTTGGTCTGCAAAGCTATGGAAAGGATCATCATGGACCTCATAAATAAAGATATTGGGGACCTACAGACACTAGATCCTACCCAGTTTGCCTTTGTTAAGGGCAGATCCTGCCTCTTAAACCTGGTCGATTTCTTTGAAACAGTCACCAAGGCCATTGACGAGGGGAAGGTGGTCCACACAGCCTACCTGGATCTCGCAAAAGCCTTCGATACAATACCCCACTCGGGTATTATAGATAAGCTCACCAGCTTAAATATAAACCCCTATGTCACTAGATGGGTTGCAAACTGGCTCAAGGACAGAACCCACATGGTTAGAATTGCTGGAGCCATGTCAGACTCCAAACCAGTTACAAGTGGCATCCCACAAGGCTCAGTCCTGGGACCTCTCTTGTTCGGTATATATTTCTCGGCGGTACAGGCCAACCCGGAAGGACTGTGGCTGACCAAGTTCGCAGATGACTGCAAACTGGGCGCCATAATCAACTCTCCAGCCGACACAAGCATCCTCCAAAAGGGCCTCATAGAAACAGACAACTGGTGCCAGAGCCATGGCCTCAAGCTAAATGCCATAAAGTTTATAGTCATCCCCTTTGGCAAAAACAAAGTGCCCACAAATTACCACATAGGTGGTAATCCATTAAGTACAGAAGAAGTCATTAGGGACCTGGGGACCCAAGTTGATAGGAATCTCTCATTTGACAACCACGTGGCCAAAGTGGTTAGAAAAACATTTTATATAGCCCACCTAATCATGAAGGGATTCACATCTAGATCAGGGGAGGTCATCGTGCCTCTTTACTCATCCCTCATCAGGCCCATAATTGAGTACAATGCCCCTTTTGGGATGTACCTTACCAGACACCTGCAGCAACTGGAAAGACCCCAAAAGTACCTCACCAAGAGGATCAAAGGGCTCAAACAGATGCCATATGCTGCCCGGTTAAAGAAACTCCAGCTCTACTCAGTGGCATACCGCCTGCTCATATGCGATCTGTGCCTGACATATAAAGCCATGTCCAACCCGGAATTAATGGACATGCTGCACCTCAGAAAATCCAAATCCCATCGAGCTACGCGCTCGAGGGACTTGAACCTCAGCACTGAAATAAATAGGACATGCTGGAGGGACAGATTCATAACCCAGAGGCTCCCTTCACTCTGGAATAAAATCCAAGTCCAGGTTAGGCAGAGTCCCACATTGACTCTATTCAAGAGGAATCTTGATGAGTGGATGGGAGATCGTAGGTTTACCTCGGCTATCACTTCTGTGTCACTGTTAGACAGAGGCACAGTATACTAACCTCAAAAAAAGGCATAGCAAAATTAATTTAAAATGGGTGGTGAAAGCCAAGCACACTCTGGCTAGGCTTATAAATGCCCTAGGGCAGATAGCCTAGTATGAACCTATGAACCTATGAGTATGAATCTCAGCATGACTCTTGCAGTTTAATGGGTTGCCTGATACGTTTTCATTAAATGTAAATTTCAAGGGAAGAAATGTTTACTATTTCTCATATTAAACCTGTCTCCAATGTGAGCTTGTTTTGTTTAGTTTAGAAAATAGCTGTCAGTTTTTTCTAAAATAATTTAAAGAAAAGTTTTAAATGAAATCCCAATCTCTGTCCTAGCTGTACAAATAAAGAAGAAAGTAGTCTGTACACCAACAGGTTTAAACAGTGTATATTGAAATTTTAGAAAGACAGTCAAGCAATGGGATATTAGTATGACTGGTGGGGGTATGATTCGTTACTTACACAGGGATCCATTTGGCCAGGATTTAGTTCTGTTGACTCTGGAGAGGTATACTACAACAAAACAGCGAGTCATTCAAGTAGGTCAGACAGGTACTGAGTGATGTCATTTGGGAATTTGGGATAGCTATTATTGATGACAGAGGAGACATAGGGAAATAAAAAATGAGATGTAGGTGTACTATAAACCCGCCAAAGAAATCAGTATGTTGTATGCAGATTTTCGATTTTTTTTCTTCATTCATTGCACTAAAGGATAAATTAATTCATTAATAGACCTAGATTGTGTAATACAGTTTAAACATGTTGCATTTTGATAATATATTTTTGCAGTACCTTCTTTACAGCATCCAACAACTGCAAAAGGATTGACATTTGTCAAACTATATAGTCTACATGGGTCTATATTATGTAGTCGAAAAGTGAATTTTCCAAACTGCAGTTACATCCAAAATGCAGTTCAGTGAATTTGCTTTTGTGGGGGGCTGTGCCCCCACACCCCCCACTAATTATATATATCAACTCTGAGATTGCACTACAGTGTAATGCGATTTCACCATCAACAGTTCACTGAACTGCATTTCCGATGTAGACGCAGTTTGGCGAACTCACTTTTCGATAACATAATATAGACCCAGTCTACATTATGTGTAGTGGTGATCAGAAATATCTGATCTTCAGTATCTATTATGCAGTCATTGTTACATATTACTGTGAAACTGTCTTCTCTATAAGATTAAATTGTAATAGATTTCTGCATTTAGTTAAAACTGTTAGTCTGGCAGTTAGCACTGAGACATAAAGCTCTGACTTGTTAATGAGCTGCTTCCCATGGCAAGGATGCAGGGTTTGAATCTTTCCACCTTCACCTAACTACTGTGTGGCATTGAACGGTCACTTAACCAGATAGTGTTTGGAACAATTCCAAATTTGGGCTGGGCTCCTTAATAATCTACAGGACTGTATGCCTAGTAACTATGACCCTATTGTCATTGTTTGCCAGCCATTCCCAATTGCATAGCTGATCTAGTTCAGAAAACATTATGGTAATATCACCACCACTCCATTTTTTAATGTAACCTAGGCAATTTATTCTTCAAGGGAAGCAGGCACTGCATTTGTAGCTGAAACACTGAAATGCCAAGTTGTTTGCCAGCAGCAACCTTTACATTATCAATAGCTCTAGTTTTCTCCTCCAGAGAATGTGCATATTGACTTAGCATATGTTAGCTGGTGGTTATTATTTGTTATGCTCTCATAAATACTCTTCTGTTTAAACTGTGATACACATGGCTGGATCTTATGGAATAATGTTAGTATCTTTACACAGTTTCATATAGTTCATCCAAAGATCATGATCTTTATGCAGTGTCATGTAGTTCATCCATAACTACCAATGAAGTACACCTAAATTATTTCTTCATAACAATTAGGGGTGTACACAGTCAACAAATGGGTTATAACTGCTCTTGTGGGGGGTTCTCTCTGTTGATGAAAGTACCATATGCTCTTATTATATGGTTATTTTTAAACTTTCTTTTACCTGGCTTTGCAGGATTAATATGTGCAGAATGTGCACGCGTGCGCACGTGTGTGTGTGTGTTTGGGGGTATGAATTGAGTTGGAATACTTTGACTACTGTGTGTGTTTTGTGTAAAACAAGTTTGAATTATGTCACTTTCATCATTATTATTGCATTATTGTTATTAATTTTTTGACACAGACATCTGAGAAGGATGCAGTCAACAATGTAACTATAACTGCTGGGTTTGAGGGATGTCTGAGAAGAAAAATGACTGACCCTGCTGAGCTGATAAAGATAAAAGAATTACTAGCCTGTCTTTGCAGGACTAGTGTGCATTTGTGCAAAGTGAATTGGAATAATTTACTGGGACCATTTATATCACAATTAGACATGTGCATTGTAAACAGTCAATAACAATAAACTGACCATAATTGTTGAGTATGAATATTGGTGGATTATAATGACAGCAGTTTGAGTGACCTTATATGACTGAAATATTAAGAAATTAGTACATTTGTCATTATTGGTTCTTACATTTTGTTTCACTGCTAGCTGGAAAAAAATCTTCAAAACTACAGATTTAAACACACACTCTAACAAATGTTGCTGTATTAAGCAAGAAACATCATTAAAATAATCAAGTGACTCAAAAAGCACATGCATCTATGTATAGTCCTATAAATGTGTGCAGGGTGACCAATGATTTGAAAACAGCCTGGGACCCAAAGTATACTTAATTTGCCACTGGTCAGATACATTTTCAATGAATGTCAGTTTGAATGAATATGTGTTACAAGGGAAGAGAAGTTTACTGATGCTCATGCTAAGTCTGTTTTCAGTGGTTACCAGTTTTGTTTTGTTTAGCAAATGGTCATCAATGATTGTGCTATGGAATTTGAAATAAAAGTTTTAAATGAAATCCAAATCTGTGTAATCTTTGTAAAAGTAAAAAAATAATATGCATACTGTAGGTTTAAACAGTATTTATGCTAATTGGAGAGTAAGTAATGGGACACTGGAATGGCTGCAGGGGAGTGGGGGCTGTTCCATTACCCTGCCTAGGGCCCTAGTTGACCATGATCCAGTTCTGAACTCTCACTACACCCAGACATTCACTACAGTGATTATTGCAGCCCCTACATTCGTGGTTTATCTGTATCTTTTGGTCATATTAGGACATCACCCTGCTAACATTGTTGAGAAAGTTCTTTATTTAAGGCTTCCCTTGCCACTCCAAACCACTAATAGGCCCTAGGCTTATCACCATAACAAGTACTACCCACTTTCTGCACACAACTCTTTGTCCATTCATACTTCATGTCCCTGGCCTCCATGTCTTACAGGAGTAACAGTTTAACTACTGCTGCTCAGAGGTCTAATTATTTTTTGTGGTATCTAGCTAACTGATATACATGGAATATGCATTCCTCACAATGGACATTATACTGCCACTGACTTGTAAATTAAACATGAATTTTTTTTTAGCATTGCTACTATAAGGCATCACCCAGCAAACATATACGGTGAGAATTTAATGGTGAGCATGAAGCTTTTAATGTGCACAGCATTTTGATAATATACTGATCACAAATC